>NW_023502256.1:0-93170 GCF_013396075.1 Fusarium subglutinans
TCTTTTAGTAGGTAAAAAGAAGTTATAGTTAATTAAATAAATTTATCTAACTAAGTATATTTACCTTAAAAAATAATAACTAATATAAAGGCAATAAATAATAGTTTTAATAGTAGTTTTAATAAAAAAATATTAATATAATAAAGCTTTACTTCTTAAAAAGTAATTAATATTTAAATTATACTAAACTTTAAAGATACTTAAATATACCTTTTAAGGCTAACTTATAAACTTAAATTACTATGCTAAGAAAATTATATTTAGTTAAAGATGTATAGTATTTAGGTTGTCTATGGATTGAAATACACACAAGCTGCGATCATGGCACAATGGGACGTAATTTAAAAGGCAAAGACATAGGGGACAAGAGCCAAATGAAGTCTATACAATACCATGACAAAATTGCTATTCCCAACTTAGGCTGGCCAATGAAAAATTGCAGGCGGATTGTCTTTTATGATGATGGTTCCTGAAAATCGATCGGACCCAATAAGGGAAGAAAGCCAAATTCGCCGACGTCAAACAACAGCCTGGCCAATGACGCAGTGCATTTTAGAATTCCGACTCTTGGCCGCTCCAGGGCCCATCCCCAGCATAGACTTGTCTCAACCATAAACTCCTTGACCATGAGCTCTCGAGTAACATGGCGACTCTGTGGGCGCAGTCAGAACATACGCCATTGGCCACTCTTGGCGACCATCTCCTTTGCATCATCGCCAGCTTTGCTACGAATACCATCACGTCCCATCCACAATGACGGTCCAAAGAGCTTGAATCCGCTGGTCAACCCCCCCGATGTCACGCGACCACCACCGCTGACGCTGCCTCGACGCCGAGACTTTGAATCGCCGATAAAATACTACTTCGAGCTGGGAAAGGGATATCTAAAATTCTACAAAGGGGGCATAAAAAATGTCTGGACCAGCCGACGTCTCCTCCGCGAGAAGCTTCAGCGAACGCCAGTCGATGACCGGCCCTCGATATTTAAGCCGCACTACGTCCCAAGGACTTTTTCCAGAGCAGACTGGGTTCTACTCTGGAGGGTACGACATGATATGATCAGACTTCCTCTGTTCGGGCTTATGTTGATTGTCATTGGGGAATTCACTGTTCTGGTTGTAGCCTACGTCGACAGTGTAGTGCCGTACCCTTGCAGGATACCGACACAGATATTCACGGCGCTTGAAAAGGCTGAGCAACGTCGCAAGGCTGCTTTCGATGAGTTGGAAGCGAGACATCCTCACGGTGTCCTTAGCCCGCGCGTCACCCAGGCAGTTGCTCGGTCTCACGTCCTCAAGAGCTTGCATCTGAGCGGTGCAATCTGGGATCGCCTAGGCTTCCTGCCACCAGGCATGTGGCAGGCCAAGGGACGATATCGTATGGCGTACCTAGAGGGTGATGACAGAAATATCGTCGAGGATGGTGGACCTATGGGACTGCACTACGAGGAACTCAGAATTGCATGCGCAGAACGAGGCATTGACACACTTGGGAAAAGCGAGACTGAGTTGCGGGGGTGGCTCGGCGACTGGCTGCGTTTGACAGCCTCTGACGATATCGATGAAAGGAGACGACGTATGGCAGTGTTGTTCCTGACTAGGTATGTGTATCTCATAAGTATGCGTCCGTCTTTACTAAACACGACTAACACTGGAACCAGACCAGACAATTGGCCTCAGCATAGAGATTTTGGCGTGCCTGAATGGCAACTATAAGATGTAATGTAGCATATGAATATAGATAGGAACAATACAGAAGACAAAAGTGAGCAGTCAATTGATACTCTCGCTTGTAAATGTAAACTTCTTAATCATACAATTTCGAGTGAGCCGTCCCAGCTATTTGGAACGACTTAGTTAAGAACCACTGACATTCAGTATCTTGGCTGGTAGGTTAGTAGCCAAGTCGACAATACGCCCATAGCGTATAGGGAAAAGGACTAGATAGATCTGTGTGTAGTATATGGATTCCAAGTTTCCTTCTGAAAAGCATGTCATAATAAGCTGACCTTGGATTCCGTCCATGTCAGGCTGTCAGCCTCATAACCCACGCACGTATGTATTTGAGCCACAGATGGAGTCTAGGTTCCGAGTTGATCGGTTGTAACATAAGTACTATAGGTAACTACTAGGTAAGTTAGTTGATCAATGGAAAAAGCACGTGGTCACCTTCTGCCGATGACTGACTCGGCCATTGAGTGTTTCGGAGCTACCCCCGCGTGTTAGGTACTAAGTCTAAACCGATTGTGTGAAGCAGTTTGTGGGGGAGAAGACATGTGGATGATCTCATGGCAGATCCGCCGAGGTTCACATCACATGCAATATCACTTAACGTTGCAGCGCGCCCCCGGATTCTCTGCAACTTCAAATCCATCCACGACTATCTGTCGCATTTAAAAACCTCGGTCGATTCCCCCACGATTTCCTCGCTTTTCTCTATCCTTTTCATACGTCAATCTCCTGTAAATCTATCCAACCCTTTAATTTAATCGCAGCCATGTCTCTCAAGAACGGTACGTCAGGACAAGCCACCCCATCAAGATCAGCGCTCCAGCAACACAAGCTGCTCTCTCTTCCCCAGTTCCTCGCCTTCAAGATCACGGGAGGCTGACTGCCAGCCACAGACAAGTTCCCCGCCTCAGCCGCCTTCGACGCCATCCAAGCGGCTATCAACGCCAGTGATGCCGATCGCAAGGATGCCATCAAGCAGGGCAACGGCGTCTACGCCTTCACCCTCAAGAACGCGAGCGGTGATGAGGCCAGCTGGCACATCGACCTCAAGGAAACCGGCAAGGTCGGAACTGGCACCGGCGCAAAGCCTGATGGTACGTCGCGACTCTGACGCGCCCGGCGCACTCGGAACATACATGACTGACCAAGATGCCTCCAGTCACACTCATCCTCTCCGAGGAGAACTTTGGCAAGCTCGTAGCTGGCAAGGCCAACGCTCAGCGTCTCTTCATGGGCGGCAAGCTCAAGATTAAGGGCAACGTTATGAAGGCGACCAAGCTTGACCCTGTGCTTAAGAAGGCTCAGGACAAAGCCAAGCTGTAGTTGAAGCGTGCTTTTCTGACGTCTGGATAGCATTTTTGTTTCTTTTTGTATGATATCAACCTGCTTGTCACCAATCGCTCCGTACCAACTGGATGCGAACGTATAGAGGAGTATTTGCGTCAATGCCAATTTATCATTTTATACAGTGAGACAACTCATTTGCTCTCAATTGTCTACGTGGCTCAACGGGAAATATCTCCTTCACAGTCCCTGTACTAAACGAAGCCGATCGCTCTTTGAAGCTCACGCAGAGCCTGTTCGCGTACTTCACGAACAATCTCTCCTGTAGGTTGGACCTGGTTGATAAGCCCAACACCAGTTCCGCTGCTCATGTTAGTTTAAGCACAATTTGCAAGGCACGGACTACTCACGCCCAGGTATTAACGAGATAGCGAGCCTCCTCCTCTGGGTAATCCTCTTTGAGGCTCCGTTGACATTCTTCCAGGCTTGCTCCCGCGAGGAACTTCTCATGGACAGGGCCAACAATGGCACGTCCGTCGTAGAGGGGCCCCCAAAGAGGACTGTTGACTATTCTGTCGTTGAACGTGGACCTGAATCATATCAATCATCAGCTCACTCTCTAGGGCAGGGCTTAGCCATACTTGAAAGTTGACACGCCCCCATCCACAGCCTCAAGGACTTTCTTCTTTCGTATATCAGGATAGTTTGATTCGGGCGCGATAGTGAACTGCAAGTTAGTCTAATAGGCAACACGAACCGTTCCAGCTCTCACTTACCTTTGTTCCCATAACAACACCCTCGGCACCTATATCTCATCAGTCTGTCTTTGCAAACCATGGTGTCAACTAATGGTACTCACCCAGAGCCAAAGCACCAGCAACACCTCGCCCATCAGCAATACCTCCTGCAGCCACGATGCTTATTGATCGGTCAGGAAACTCTCTATCCAGCATATCTCTAACTTCAGGTACCAAGCTCACAATGCCAGATCCTTGACGAAACTGGTGGCCTCCGGCATCTACACCCTGAGTCACGAGCACATCCGCACCGTCTTGGACTGCCTCTCGCGCTGCAGCAACATTGCCAACCTGGACAAACACAATCGGAGGATGACCCAGAGCCTTGAGGCTAGGGATTATCCTGCTATGAGGCATAAGGTCTCCATCTGGAGCAAACAACCATATTGCCGCAGGGCGATACTTAGCTATAAGAGGCAGAGCCGTCTCCTCAAAGTAGCTCAAGGAACTATGACTGGTTATGAAGCTAGCCCCAACACGGAGTGGCCCATCAGAGGGTTGATCGGTTTCGAGAAGTTCGCGGACTTCATCAAAATGGCCAATAAGTCTATTGATGTGCTCCGAGTTTGGTTCAATGTATGCCAACGAGGGGAGAAATCCTGTCGTTGAATGTCAGGCCAGCTCAGAATGGTATGAATCACGTATGTTGGAGTGAGAATACCAAGGCCGCCAGCTTTTGTAACCTCAGCCGCCATGAGAGGTGTAGCAATGCCGAGCATGGGCGCATTGCTGATGAGAGGACTCTTCGCCCAAGGGAAACGGTTGAGAAGCTGTGCAGAGCTCATTTCGATAATCCGATATAGTGCTGTAAACTCGAGCTGAGATATTTGATGACAATTGGGTTATGGGCATGGAGCGGTCCAGCTGCAAGTCATCCTTTGCAGAGAACCGAGATGTAACCTCGGCTGACGCTGATTTGTCAGATGCCGTGAGTTGATATTGTTCGATCTCTCTGCCGTTATATACATACATAGATAGTTAGACTCGGCTAGGATTTAATCATTTCTTATAGGCAATAATATGTTCCAATTTGTGAGTACGGCCGTCGGGTTTATTACCACCATGGCCAAGTCGAGCTATTTAAAACCGCTCTATAACCTCAGGTGGTTTGTTGTTAAGAATCACATCAATCTCCTCCAAAATCTCCGGAGTCAACTTTTTGGCAGCAGCCACAGCTCTGACGTTCTCGTACACCTGCTCCGGACTGCTGGCGCCCGTTATAGCAGAGCTGACATTCTTATTGCTTAGTACCCAAGCCAAGGCGAGTTGACTCTGTTTGAACCCAAGTCTGTCCGCAATAGGCTTCAGTTGGTTGACCTGCTCAATAATAGCCGTCCAGGTATCCTTCCCTGTTTGCTTCCAGAAACCGTTAACCCACTTGATCTCGTCGTTGGCGAAGCGAGAGTCACCAGGAATGCCGTCACTGTATTTTCCAGAGAGGATACCTTGGCGCATGGGTGAGAATACAGTCAGACCAAGGCCAACTTCACGATACAAGTGGGTATATTCCTGCTCTACCTTGACTCGATCCAGCATGTTATAGGCAGGTTGCTCCATAATTGGGCCTATCAGACCCAGTTTGTCTGCATATCGCCACGCCTGTGCGATCTCATCGGCATTCCACATCGAAGTTCCCCAATAGAACGCCTGTCAGACAAGTCAGCTCGTGTGATATAGCCAGCCATCACAGGTGAAACGGTCGGATTTACCTTTCCTTGATCTATAATGTGATTGAACGCACGAACGATCTCTTCCATGGGCGTTCGACGATCAGGCCTGTGCGCGTAAATGAGATCGACATACTCGAGATCCAACCGCTTGAGAGCACCGTTAATCCCCTCGACGATGTGCTTTCTCGAAAGTCCCTTGTTGTTGACGGGGTTGTCTCCAAACGCTCCTCCCCAGTAAAGCTACACGGGATTTCTTAGTATCATTACATGATGAGCCATGCATATATGGCAAAAGTATGGTGGGTTACCTTAGTAGAGACTACCAGATCATTTCGTTTCCAGCCGAACTTCTTGATAGCCTCGCCCATGACAATCTCGGATTCACCATTGGAGTATTCTTCGGCACAGTCAAAGAAATTGACACCGCAGTCATAGGCGGCCTTCATGCACTCAAAGGTACGTTCTGTAGAGCTAGTCAGTCAATATCTCCTTGAGTCTGTCCCTTTCAAAACCAACCTTTATCAATGTGGCCACCGTATGTCAGCCATCCTCCGAGAGATATTGCAGACACCTGAAGACCTGAGCGGCCCAGGAAGCGGTACTCCATCTCGGGAATGTCTTCTGGCTTAGCCATTGCCATGACTAACTTGATAGTTGGGCTCTAGAGGGGGGGATTGATTGTGGTATATAGTGATAGTGCTGCAGTTTTCTGTGTCAGAGCAAGCTCACCTTGCGTCTTTGGCGGGATTTAGAGCTTTTTGTCATGCCATCAGTAATCAAGCTACAACCCTTTTAGGTAGATCGATACTGCCGACTGTCCTGCCTATTTCTGACAGCTGTCTTACGCGGGGTAACCTCTACTACCCAGGTATGATTTCTTCGTGATGGTTGATTGTGAACTCAATCTCATAGAGTTGGAGCCAATACCTCGAAGCATGCAACAACAAACAAACAACACAGACACAGCATCTCCCCAACCATTGATACCACTGATGGATGATTTCTTCCTTTTGACAATACATATACTGGCTCCTCAAAACGTTAGACGTCGCCGTTATTTCATACTAATCAACCAGCACACACCCCAGTTACCCTATACTACTAAAATACGTCCCATTATCACAATAACAATAGGTAGGCATCCTTTGCTACTAATGTATTGGTAGCTGAAAACTGACCTAGTGGCTTGGGCATTGGCACAGAACGGAGTTTATCACATCCGAGATACGGGGTCTAGAATCTGATGCCAGACCAGATGTTATTTCGCGAAACCCAGCTCTTACACGACAAGTTAAGGAAGTCCAACTCAACTTCATGGATTGTCTCGGCAATACTACGAACCGAGTATAGTGGTGTCACATCCATGGTCATGTTTCGATTCGATGAGAGTGATCAACGAGAGAAATGATACAGTTTATGGCATACAAATGCCTCAAGCACTCCTAAAGTGGCCACGGAGATCAGGTAAATCGTTGTGCTGGCAAGAAGAATGAATTTACCATATTCCAGATTACCATTGGCCGATCTTGAACTGGAAGTACGAACGAGAACGAACATCTAGCTTCTAATTGGACCAATCCGAATTTATACATGTCTTGTTAGCGCTAGGTTGGCATTTCGGAGATTTCGCAGGGAAGAGGAAACCAAATCTCCGAGTGACGAGTGACACGCCTGTTTCTCGCAGAGAGAAGAAGACAATGATTAGATCGCTGGAAACAGGGAATATCACTTATGACGAGGTTTTCTAATGTCAAAACCCAGGTTCTGCATTCTGAGTGGAATGCCAACACCATGCTTAGGACCCAGTTTGGCATTCAAACTAATATAGGCATGAAGTACCTACTGACGTCGTGACACTGACCAGGCAACGGCTTCAAGAGGCGAACCCAAGCTTCAGGCACGTAACACGATGTGGTTCATATTGCGGTCCGCAAGCTGGCGAACGGGCTAGTCAGGATGTATGTAGCATGCCATCATTGCCCAAGTACGGAGTATAGCAAGAGTTTTTGGTTAGTTGAAATCACAAGTCATGGCAACGAAGAGGGCATTGATACTGAAGTTTCACGTAAAGCTGTTGTAACTAGAACATAATTCACTCGACTGAGCTTCCCAAGGGTCGTTGAATGAGCTCGGTGTGGCAAAGATTTACGTGTGCAGCGATTGTGTGCTGGCAACTGTGGCGAGTGTTGACTCGTAAGGAACCTGCCAATTTACGGATACAGCTGACAGACTACACAGGAGAAAAGGGAGGTTGAGATCCGAGTTGACGAGGGTAGGCCGACAGGGCATAACAAGGGAAGAATTAGAGGCGCTCCTAGCGGGGACCCCTGGTCAAGATATGTACATATGGTATCTCTCTTCTGGCCAGCTGCTCTGTTGGGACTGGGGTAAGGTAGCTTAGCAAACTTGCATTATGGATTTTGTGGTGACTTACTGGATATTTAATCTCACGAATGAGACCTTGCTCGAGAATCACACGGTGAAATAAATGCCCAGAGCACCCCAAAAATATATTTTATACAGAGTCTATTGCTTCGTATACGATAAATGAAGTGAGGCACAATAAGACTGAAAATAAAGATTGGAATTTGGGCCGGATGGATGGGCAACGGAACTATTCCACCATGAGCCAAGTGGCATGGGTCAGTCCAGTGATGGACGGGCGCTAGCAACGTCTGAACTCTTGGTGTGGCTTGTTGCGTCCCGTCGTGGATGCATGCTTTTCTTCAAAATGTACACTAGCGATACCCTTTGGCAGGGAGAACGGTTGAATGAGTCGCTAGACTGGACTGTAATAGCAGGAGAGAAGAATCTCAAACGAACGACCACTTCCGAAGCTTGAACCTTGATATCCACTAGGCGCCATAGTCGAGGATGTCGGATCTTGCGGTCAAGGCATTAGTAGAAGCGCGGCATTTTGTTGATGCGATGCAACGAGGAGTATTGCCTTTTGTTATATGTACACAAGGATGCACAAGCTCCCCATGCACAAGTCGTCGATCTATTTGCTATCTGACCATGCTCCAAATTGGACTTGGTTTATGTATTGACCGGCTGCAGGGTCTCGAGTGACAAAGGCCAGAAGCAGTTTCTCGCCGACAAGAACCTTGAATCTCAACATCAAAACCCATGTCGATAAAATCACAGACCAGATGACGGTACCAGGCAGTACCTAACCAGAGGCTGGGAAATTGCCCTTGGACTAAGGTAGAGTTTTGTACCCCGGCTCTGCCGTTGGGGCATCCCGAGTACTCCACTGTCTAGTGGCCAGCGCCGAGTCAAGTCCTTTCATTCATTCTGCTGTAAGAGCACAGACGGACGCCCGGAGCGGTAGGGAGTTGTACGGGACGAATGTCGTGATGAGATCACATCCGCAAGGCATTTGTTGTTGCCATAGCGGACGGTGTAAATGACTCGGTGACCAGTCCTCAAGACATCTCTATCAAAGCCTCATCGAAGCATCTGCTACTGAAGTGAAGACGTTTGAGCTTGACCAACTACTCACCGACAACTTGACGTCGACGGCTGCGTGCCATTCCCATTGGCGTTGTGCAGGTGATGTCTTCAAGGCGTCGCTGGCAATAAACTATTCATGCCTATTATCTCTTGACCTGCGACTCGTTGCTTTTTCATGCTTGAGAGTGAAACAATACCATTGACTCAAGGGAAGGGAACTAAGTAGAGCTGCAAGAGAGACTCACGGGAAGGGTTGAGAGAGAATCTAAACTCGACTTGATTTAGACAACTCCTAAATCAAGCCTTGCACAGTGTTTTTCAGTACCTACTGTCAAAGAGTTCAAGGATAACATCTACATATTCTACCCCATGATCTATGAGTTCTGAATGCCCATAGGATGCTCACAGTGCTGAACTTTGAGTCTTGGTAGGTAGGTAAGGTAATTATAAACAACGGACACTCCTTACCTACTGAATCCGGCTGGTCTTGGTCTGGCCTAGACCCTCTGGAAGTCGGGGCTGGCAGCCAAATTGATTGTCGACTCCTGGTTGGCGTATGCTTTCAGGCCCCTTCGCTTGTTTCTGTAGCGTTTCCATGCCTGTGGCTGGGGGCCGGGGGTTCCCAGCAGTGGAGTTGTCGCTGATTTCTTTGAGGTGAGGTGCCTGGGCTAGCCTGGCCTGGCGTTGGATTGGATGGCCTGGGCTTCTCGTTGGCTCAGGTCAGCCCCGGTCTGCGCTTGGGGCCCGGGGGCAGCAGGTGCTTCTACTCTCTCCCCGTCCCAGTCCCATCTCTTGCTTCTCTTTCCCCTTTCCCAAACTTGATCTCCCCATCAACGTTACCGACGTCGCCCTCGATCTCTCTTGGGGCTTTCCCCTTCGACCGCCTTTCTTTTCGACTCGAATCGATTGCCTCCGAGCTGCCTGATTCTATTCTTTTTTGGCATCTCTTCTTTTAATTGAGGTGAGTCAATTTGATTTTGACTTCGATATACTGGAGGTGGTCTGTTCAGCGTTGTTGTGGTCCCTCCGACAAGGAGACAGCTCCCGAGCCGTGGATATCGGGTTTGGTTGCAGCACTTTGCCAATTCTTTCTGGCAAAACCGTTGCATTCCAACTCTGTCAGCATACTAGGAGAGTATGCAACGCTTGATTACCGCGTCGCCTCATTTCTTATACATTGCGTCTAAAATAGAATCTTCTTGGCGGCGGCTTTAGGGGCTTCTACTGCGGTTGGCGGCTGTGCCCTTGGACTGGAGGTGTCTATTTTACCGCGCCTCCAATCAACATCCCGGTACTATGCCAACAGGACAGCCTAACTTGGTCAATTCATCGCCTCATCCTTCAGTCGTCCAGCGCCACAGCTTCTGTTTCTTTTCCTTCTTCATACACTCGCGTGCACGCTGCATCGCCATCATCATTTTCATCAAAACTAACCGCTGCCTCGCGCACTTTCTCAGGCATCGTTTTATTGCACCCCTCTCGACTTTGAGCACGAGTTACGCCCTTATCCAAACGACCGACCCTCCGGCATCTGTTTCGATATCGCAACGGTGGTCCCCTGACCGCCTTCGCCGCCTAAATGGCTTCGTCATCATCCAACGTGGTCGGTGTTCACTACCGAGTTGGCAAGAAGATTGGAGAGGGATCTTTTGGTGTTATTTTCGAAGGCACCAATTTACTCAACAATCAACAAGTCGCTATCAAATTTGTTAGTATAGCAGTAGCCCAGTGTTTCTGCGCTGCCATATTGTTGGCTTTTCTGACATTTCATTAGGAACCTCGCAAGAGTGATGCCCCCCAATTGCGAGATGAGTACCGGACTTATAAGATCCTTGTGGGCTGCCGTGAGATGACCCGTTCCCAAACAAAGCAGTTCGAATGTGCTAATACAGATTCAGCTGGTATTCCAAATGTCTACTACTTCGGCCAGGAGGGTCTTCACAACATTCTTGTGATCGACTTGCTCGGTCCTTCCCTTGAGGATCTTTTTGATCACTGTGGCCGAAGGTTCTCCATCAAGACGGTTGTCATGGTTGCCAAGCAAATGCTTTCGAGGGTTCAGACCATCCACGAGAAGAATCTCATTTACCGCGATATCAAGCCCGACAATTTCCTCATTGGCCGCCCTGGCACCAAAGCCTCCAGCGTGATCCATGTGGTTGACTTCGGCATGGCCAAGCAGTACCGTGACCCGAAGACGAAGCAACATATCCCATACCGCGAGCGAAAGTCCCTTTCTGGAACTGCACGATACATGAGTATCAACACCCATCTTGGCCGTGAGCAGTCCCGCCGAGACGATCTCGAAGCTCTTGGTCATGTCTTCTTGTACTTCCTTCGAGGTGGTCTTCCTTGGCAGGGATTGAAGGCGGCCACCAACAAGCAGAAATATGAGAAGATTGGCGAGAAGAAGCAGACAACTGCTATCAAGGATCTGTGTGAGGGTTTTCCCGAGGAATTCTCCAAGTATTTGACGTATGTCCGAAATCTTGGGTTCGAAGATACTCCTGACTACGATTACCTCCGGGAGCTCTTCACACAGGCTCTCAAGAACACTGGCGAGGTTGAGGATGGCGAGTATGACTGGATGAAGATTTCGAAGGATTCGGGAAAGGGATGGGATTCGAAGAACCACAGCGGCGCGTACCTCCACAACCCCAACGTGCGGCCTGGCCCCTCCCAGATGGAGCTGCACAGCGGCCACCGTCCCGGGAATACCACCTCTCACCAACAAGCACAAAACCTTACTGTCGGCCGTTTAAACGCCGCGCAACCCCCTCCTCCGTCTCCGATCAAGCAGATGGGCAAGCAGAGAGATCGGCCAAGCGCCCCCGGCGCCTTGTCAGCGCAGAGGGGGAGCGGGGTTGGGGGTCTTCGGGACATGGCCACACCCACTGGCTCGACCCAGGCTCAGTTCCAGAACAGTGCCCAGAATCTGCCTCAGCCGCCGAGGACGTCCCAGCAAGGCCAGGCGACCCAGGCCGCCCAGGCTAGCGGCCAGCAGGCCAATCCTCAGCCCAGTGGTTTCCAGAAGTTGATGAAGACCCTATGCTGTGGTTAAGCGTACTCTGGTATACAGCTAAGAATTTTCTTTGTTTGTTCATTGTTGCGGCGTTGTGCATCAGGATCTGTATTATGTCGACAGACTCCGGTTCCAGAGGATTGCCCGATTTATTCAGAACCGGGTCGTGGTTGATGGTTGAAATGCCCGATTGAAGCCCAGTCCAGTTTATAGATGGATGAGGTGGTAGATGGATGCCTAGGCACAGTAGAGCTTACTTCGACCGAGTTGGTTCGAGTCACAAACGAAGTCCAGGGCTTTCGCCCGTGCATCTTGGCCACCTTCAGAAGCGCGCTGTTTTCGAACACGGACCCATCCTCTCGGTATTATAGAGCCCTTTGGCCGCCTACGAACCGTTCTTGGCAGTCGATATACTTGCATGAGACCCCTTGGAGCGGAAGCAGATCTCGTTTGGGACTACGGCGGAGGGCACTCCTTTCTCTTGTCTGACTAACCATTACGAAATATACTAAAACCACGTTTAATCTTCAGCGCAGCGCAGCAAGGCGCAAGGAGACGGTGCAGGGCAGCATTTTTTGGGTTTGTTTGGGTTGTTTCTTCTCTTTTTTCTTATGACGCTGTCCATAATAACTTTGTGTAATCGCTCACGAGACGAAAGCCATCATCGGTGTGCCTGATGGCACCCAGTCTTGCCTGGTGTAGATGGAGAGATCAGCTAGCGTGGGGATGAGTTTGAGGTTTACAGGCTTGGTGATTTGTTGTGAAACGAAGATAGAGCACTATAAGGAGTTCTCGTTCTTTTGGCAATTTTATAATGGGAAAAGAAAAAAGGCGTCGCCATCTTTATCACAGTCCTCAGTCCCACCTTTTCAAGTATGCATTTGAGTAAACGATACAATAAACATCATCATGTGCATGTAACATTACACAGCCATGTTCATTAAAAGATGACCTCCCCGTTGTGCCTTGAATGCCCACGATCTCTTAAATCCTTTTCTGGTACGCAATCCATCGACACCCAACCCAATAAACAACATATTGACTCTTTCTGGACTACTGAAGCCTAAGACTCAACTCGTAAAAAAAAACATCGACCAATCACTCTAGGTGAGCTTCTGCTTGATGAAGAATGATCGAAGGTGGGAAAGCTGCCAGGTGCAGGTGATGCCAAGCACGATGAGCTGGATAATGATCCATCGAATGACGCGGGCGTTTGTAGACTCGGATTGATCTCGGAACTCGGCCTCTCGTTCCTATGTACACATAGTCAGTTTTCTGCTCTCCTTAAAACATGTTTACGGTGGCACATACACGCTGGAATACTTGTTCTCTGCGGATATCAGCAAGACGAGCGTTGAGGTCCTTGACACGTGATGTGATATCCTGGATCTTTCCCTTATCGCTGCTCTCGATTTGGTTGGTCTCACCAATGACCAAGTCGAGAGTCAACTTGATGCCGCCATTGGGGTTCTTGGCGGAGAGCCACGAAGTGCGGCCAGAGCTGGACGAAGGGGTGAAGCAGATCTTGTGGTCGCCAGCATCGGCGGCGGAGAAGGTAAAGCGGCCAGAAGCAGCGCCTCGCTGAGAAACGACACGGTGATCGTTGTCGAATATTTCCTGTGAGCTAATCTTAGTAAAAGTCCGAGAGACGGTGCAATACGCTTGTGGGCAGCTGTCCAAGAAGAACATACGTCGACGTTGATATAGATGCTGATACCGTCATGCTTTACCCAAGCTGATACTCGGTCATCCCACTCCTCAGCAGTGTAATGTCCAACGACAAGGGTATCCTTGGGCAACTCTTCGTAAAAACATCTGGGGGTTGTGCCGTCGATGAAGAAGTGCAGCGCATTCGCAGCAGCGCTGAGCGACAGGAGAGGAAGTAGGAATTTCATGATGGTGACAGCTACAGGACCGATGTCCTTGGGGAACTTCCACGGGTCGGTTTATTGGTAGGTACTTGAAGAAAAGTGTCGCTGATAGGAACAAAGAACGATCTGATAACGTGACAAAGCCCAATGCTTGAAGTTGTTGCAGCTGTTCTCCCCTTTGGCTCTGGCTTCGACGTTGGCGCCCGCGAAGCTGCCACGTTCAATGATCGGCTTTGGGCCAGGGGGTGATCTAGCACTGTCACGTGCTGATAACGCAACCCATCCCAGATTCCGATTCTGGGCACGGTGCATCCCACCATGTAGATCCCCAGCCGTTACTCCGTGCTCCGAATTAATTCATGTCAACACCAAATTTTTCAGACGCGTCAACCAACACCAGCGGTTCGATCTCAACGAAAAGCATCAATAAACGAAATACGGTCCGATAAACTGTTGTTAGGAGTGGACCCTGTGCTTGAATTTGATGACCTTGGTGATGGAAGCTCGACTTTAACGGATCATTGGACTAGTTATACTTGTCCTTCTTTCTTTCCGACAACCTGTCTCCACGACAAAACTGCAAGATGACCTCTTCTGACGTTCGCGATGTGCTAAACCTGGGTGATGGCGTATCAGGTCTGAGGACGAGCAAGAAGCAAAAGATTGCTGCACCAAGGCCAAACTTGAAAGGTTTGGCTCGTGAGGTACACAATCTTGGGGGCGACAACCCCATTGCTATTGTCCCTGAAGTTACACATTTCAAGAAGCGGCGCTTTGCAAGTCGCAAACCTGCAGCGAGATGGGAGATGCGATCGTTCAAAAACTCGGCGCGTACCGATTCAGATTTCACTTTGCGACACTGGAGGAGGAAGGATGAGAAGGAAGATGGTAGCGACGTATCACCAGAACAAACGAGTCAAGGAGAACAGCCACAACTATTCAGAGATGGAACGGAGGACTCTGCGTTTGCAAAATACAACGTCCAGGTTTCAGTCCCGCAGTATAGCGAAGGTCAGTACCAGCAGTCATTACAACACAATGACTGGAGCAAGGAGGAAACGGATTACTTGCTCGAGTTGGCGCGCGACTTTGACCTTCGGTGGCCACTGATTTGGGACCGCTACGAATGGAACCCCCCCGCGACGAACGGAGAGGCTGATGCCGACGGTGATGAGAGCAAGGCCATCGTTCCAGCAACACGGCCACGTTCTCTGGAAGACCTCAAAGCAAGATACTACGAAGTCGCTTCGAAGATGATGGCGGCGCAAAAGCCTGTGCAGTACATGACGCAGCCTGAATTCTCTCTGCATGAACTCATGGCACATTTCAATCCACAGCAAGAGAAGTTAAGAAAGGAGTTTGCGCTCAACGCCTTGACCCGGTCGCGCGAAGAAGCTCGTGAAGAGGAATCGCTCTTGCTGGAGATTAAGCGTATTCTGGCACGTAGTGAGCGGTTTAACGAAGAGCGTCGCGAGTTGTATAATCGCCTCGATTATCCTCGGGCGGACACTGATATTAATGCCTTCAAATCGTCTGCTGGCTTGCAGAACCTTCTTCAAAACCTAATGACCGCCGACAAGTCCAAGAAGCGCAAGTCGTTGATGCCTGGCGATGGTACCAGCCCTTCTGGCACCGCGCCACCGCAAACAGCGGCTGCTGCATCTACCGCCGCTACCGCCGCCGCCGCAGCGCAAGAAGCTGGGAGGCGGGAAAGCACAGCTGCATCCACAGGGCCTCGTGATTCTACTGGACCTGCCGCTACACCGACAGCTGCGAACAACAAAAAGGGTCAGCAACAGCAACAACAGGAGCGCCGTAAGCTTTCGACACAGGAGGAGCTATTGTACGGTGTGACACATCATGATCGATTGGGTTCTGGACCGACTTTCCGAACCGAGAGAATCAATAAGTTGTTCTCACACAAGTCTAATCAACAACAGAATCGCATCACAAATGTTCTCAACGAACTGGATGTGCCTAACAAACTTGCCATGCCCACCGCGGCTACGACACATCAGTACGAACAGCTCCTTGCGGCTGTCAATAGTCTGCTTGATGCCCGCAAGGTATCGGACAAGCTTGATGCCGAGATCAAAGTTGAACAGGCCAAAAAAGCTGAACGGGAAAAGACTATGGCCCCCCCTGAATCTGACTCCACGGTCGAAAAGGACAAAGCAGACCAGGATGCAGGGACTGGCAACAACCCAGAGGCAGGAGCTGCTACTAGGGCGACCGCCGAGAAAGCAGATGGGGACGCCACATCTGCACCTGGAGATGCAAACAAGGATACCTCCGAAACGACAGCCCCTACTATTGAGGCCTCGGACGCTTCGAGCAAGGAAACAGAACTGCTCAATGAAAACGACAAGAACGGGCGTCCTGGTAGCAGCGGTGCCGCGCACAAGAGAAGTGCCAGTGTTTTGAGTAGTGTCAGCGACAAGAGCAATAAAAGACAGAAGAAGTAGGGCAGTGTACATGTATCCTCGAAGTACCACGGTACATGGCTCTACGCGCCAGTGACTTACTGCACGCGACTGGCTGCAGGTAACGTTCCTGCAGGAACACAGGCATCTCTGCACCAACCTGATGGCTAGATCTGCCAGGGCCGGTAGTTGTTGGTTCGAGATATGCCTAACCATGGACAAGGGCTCCAGCGAGACCGGGTTGCACCTGATTTTGGATGTGTACCTGAAGTGAGAGATGTCTAGACGCCAGGGCGTTATACAAACCATCCCTTCAACATATCTTTGCTGCGGAGGAGTGCCGCCTGTGGAGCTAAGCTGTGTGATCGTTCAAGACACTGCATAACCCTTAGTCCAGACGTGCATCTTTTGAGGAAGAACCTGGGGTGTGGGCACATGGCCGTCTCGACCACGTGGGGGAGGAATGATATTGCATCTGCACATTGTGTTTGCAAACAAGTGCCCCTTCAAAGGACGGACTTGAAACGGCCAGGGATCCGCGCCATAAAAGCATATCGTGAGGGACAGAATGGGCGCTAGGAAGCATGATAAACAAACAGTAAGGATGAGGTTGCTTTGAAGAACATGCAGCTCATCGGCGGCTACAGTGAGGCTGCATCCTAATTTAGCAACATGCTCCTATAATTATAACTCCAGCTTCCTGGAAAGCGACCCGTGTTCCTGGTAAAAGACGACCCCTAGAGCAGATACGATAGACTACATGAACGACCAGGGCGTGTAGGCAATCCAATGCCTCGGGCCGGCATGACTTACATACGACTTGCTTACTGTCGACCCTCGACTTGCCTAAACGGGCCCAGAAGCGCCAATCGAGTGGCTTAGATCGACTGAGATAGTGCTGCCGCTCCTCTGCAACCTGGTTCTTTGGCGCCGGAGACAAGTAGACGACGATGATGGTGGTGGTGATGGGGTGTGTCTCCTGAAAAGGAGAGTGTGCATGGCCTCTAGATCACAGGAGCCTCGTCGAACAAGGGCCAGCGCTTGCGAAAGATGAAGTCATCTCGAGCGAGACGCCCAGTATTATACATACTTGCATGCTGCATGCTGCATGTTGTGGTCGGCGTCTATGATCCAAGAATAGACTCGACTCGTGGCATCCCAACATGCAGGTATGATGATGCGCATCAAAATATCTGATCTAAGATTAGATTGACCCTTGTTAAGCGCCAAGATATTGGTGGTTCTGGAAAGCTGCAAGATAGGCTGCGACGCAAGGCCGGCGCTTAGCTGGCGGCTACCTAGCTGTGGACGTATGAAGCATTATTGGACACTGAGCACGTAGAGTCGGCATAGAATCACTGTTGGTATATTTTTAGATGAAACAATTGTTGTATAATTAGAAGTTTACTTGTCGGGATATATTAAATGGTTCATGACTTGCTTCATGGTGTTGAGGCTCTTTGAGTGACGTCTTGAGCATATATCTACACAACACATGATTGGCTGCTGCAATATGCCGGTTCCTCGTGGTGCAGCCTGTCCTGGAAACAGGGTCTCCGATAAGTACGGAAGACCCAGGGAATTCGAACATATAGTTCAGAGGTATTATAGGGCTGACGTACGGATACGTGCCTCTACACTCCTTATGGCGCTGGAGCATGCCCAGGTATCAAAAGAGAACAGGCAAGGAGATCAGCATTAGTCCATGTGTTTTCTTGGAGTGAGGGTGGCCTCGGCATCCTACTGAATGTTGTCTCCTTTCTCCATGCCTTTCCAACAGGGATATATCGATGCATTCGGATATGAGGCGAGAACAGCAGTGCGGCCAACATCATGCAGCTCACTTCATATGCGCCACCGCGGCGTGATGCTATAGAGGACAACGCAGAAGACAGTATTCGGTGCACAATAGTGGCAGAGTGGCATATTTCAAGATAAGGCATCATGCAAGGCCACATCTCATCCAACAAATCCATCGCTAACAAACCATCCAAGGCTATCCATAAACTTGGCCAAGCATTGTGTGAAAGAAGGGGTTGGCTTCGCCTTGTTGGTCTTCCGGGATCTCGTACTGGTAGTATGCCGTTGACTGTTTGCGGCTTGGCTCCAACGTGTACACACAATCACGCCACGCTTGATCATGATAGTTACTTCAATTACACATCTTCCGCGGACGCCGGCCGTACTCTCGACGACGTTTGTGCCAAAACAACGAAGCGCATAAGCACAGAACGGAGAGATATCTTGAAAACCAACAGCCAGGGTTGGATTTCATAAATTTTGACTCGAGCTCAGAAGTAATCTCTTACTTGGGCAGTCAGTGTTGATTGATGGACTGGGATGCAACTCGGCAGTCGACTACACTTCGGCATCCTTAGAACCACATTGCCCCAGTGCTCGCTTTGTTCCGGGCTGGTTGCATAAAAAGAGCGAGCATGCTGTATAACATGCAATGATCGCCAACAGTGCTATCTTTCCAGTCACAGGTTGAGCATATTACCCGCAAGGGTAGTATTCGGACCCGCTGACCAAGTTATTTTTGCCATACAATGAATGCTCTTTGGGCTTGTCGTGCTGATCAATCACTGGACCTCCGGCCTGCTCTGCTGCCCACGGATCAGATTGGATAATCCATCTCGACACTATTTCTTATCACGAGAGAAACTTAGCGAAAATGTGACCTGGAATGAACACCTTGCTGATTGTCCGAGGTTTGCCAAAACCCCTTGTCAACGGGATGAACTGACCACCAGGTGAGTGAAATACGCTGCCAGAATCAGCTCTCCGCTTCCCCGCGCCTGCGGTTTGAAAATTGTAGCACCGTCGTTGTGAGGTCGCAACCAATACGGCGGTGTGCCTACGAGCAGACAGAGTGCAGTAATATAGAGCTGGCTATTACCTGCTGGGCCATGGGTTTGGAGATAGAGGCGCTAAAATTCCATCATTCCGTCCTTGGGGCATTAGCTGGCTACTGTGACAATTTTAGTCACGACGGGCAAGCCCCTTGTCTTCAATAATGAGCCAATCACAGGTAGGAGCCGGCTTGTTTCCATCACAGTGAACAAGGAATAGCTGATAGCGTCCCTAGTCATTGGCGGCACAGGAGTCAAAACGCACAATAGGTGAGTTAGATACTGCAGCTAGACTGAGGCGTGGCAAGCACTGGTTTAGATCTGGCCCCAAGCGAAACGTGATGCATG
This sequence comes from Fusarium subglutinans, assembly GCF_013396075.1. Classification (NCBI taxonomy): domain Eukaryota; kingdom Fungi; phylum Ascomycota; class Sordariomycetes; order Hypocreales; family Nectriaceae; genus Fusarium; species Fusarium subglutinans. The sequence continues at coordinate 19,454 of NW_023502256.1, forward strand.
CACCGAAAGGTCAGGCAGGGAGTTTAGCATTGTTGGTCAATGATGTTCTGCTGGCGGAGAGCAAGAAAGACAAGAATAGGAACATCGGCAATCGATGAGCCAATCAAATTCTTCTAGTCTGGGGCGTTATGCCGTTAACCATGACGTGAAATGTGACCAGGCATTCGAACTCAACTACTCCGTAACGGCACGCAGATATTGAAATGTGACAGAATCCAGGGCCCATGCTGGCTCACCAGCTGAGACTGAGGATGATTTCCAAGAATGGGCTGTTTTGAGGGATGCATGCCGGTGCCCTTTTGCGCTTAAGATATTTTTGGTGCTGCTTCAGTTGGGCCGGAATCAAGTTGCATGGCCACTCATCGCTGACAGAATACGGGCGTGCAAGATCCAGCTGAACAACTCTCTTAGACATTCAGGAAAGGCCCCAGTATCGAATAGGGTTATGAGTGTTGGATGAGGCCGCCAAACAAGGGTGACCTCCTGCCTCCCCACACAAATGTATCAACTGTAGAAGTGATTTGAGCTAGACGCAGGACCAGCCTCAATCATGCCAGGAACGAGCTGGGATATGATACTGGCATATCCCATAACACACACGTAATTTCGAGCTGTTATTGCACGTCAGTAAATAGATTATATCATACAAAAAGCTCAATAGACTGTCTGGCTCGCGCATGTCATTCCCAAGCATCAATCGGCTCACACGGGCTTGAGGGTGTCCAACATCTGTCCGGTGGATTGAAGACTGGGCTAAGTCCTGGCGCAGCCGCGGACGGCGGCGATTGTCCGCACGAGACAGGTCTTAGCGTGTTAGACGCGGCGTTAATGGTTTTGTCTCGCCTAAGGTGCCTGGACAGCCACATCCTTGCAAATGCCCTGATCTGGTTCCCGATAGAAGCTGCTCATTGGCCCTTGGGGCGAGGAGGCGCACAGTCCCGACACCACATCCGCCGACATGCGGTGGACGGTAGGATAAAGATTTGTGGTTGGCTCGGGAGACACAGTTCGCTTTTCGAAGCCGGTGTTGTTCAAAGTCCAGTAATGTGTAAGGTCTCTCTGATCTCTCGCCAGGCGAAAGTGGTCAAGAGAGAGGACAAACAAGCCCTTCATAGATTCAAGAGACTGGAAAGCCGTGGTATAGGTAGCGACAAACTTGACTTTTACAGTGGATTGAAGCTGAAGTTCAGTTGGACGAGAAGTGGAGTAGCATCTGGTGTGGTTGTCAGTGCCGCGGCAAGAGCGAACGGGGCGCCGATATTCTCCACCCAACCGTAGCGCAAGGAAGGGGCCCGTTAGGTTAGGTTTCCAAGGCTAACTTCAAGAGTATTAGCGTTGTTACCCAGTTAGGTTGGCAGTTCGTCGTCGGTTTGAGACTGTACGAGAAAAGCAGGTGCCAGTTCCTCCTACCACATAAGTACTACTAGGTAGGTAGGAAATGTATAGATAAAAGTTCGCAAAAGTTTAACTTGTAAGTGCTCCTTGAGCATTGCCTGTAGTTTAGCTTTAGTGAGAGCATAGTAGAATCAACCATGATAGAGACAAAGAATATCGTACCAAGCTTGACAACAAGAATTCTCTTGAGATTATTCTAAGTAAATAATAAAATAATGGGAATGCTTCATCAATCTCTAGGCGCAATATGCAAACATTATCCGTAGTAAGGTGTCATACATGGCTCCATCAGCGATTCCATTGTTTTCCCAATAAGAGTACTCGAAGGTACGGAGTATAGCACTCAGAGATATCTGATACGATAGAACTCGTCAAGAAAGCGAGATTACATCAGAAGATGGTCAATGATATGCAGTAAAGGACAGCTCCTGTGGACACGAAGGATTTAGGAAGGCAGCCAGCAGCTCTAGTTTGCTCGGTTAGGCTTGTTTGGAGAGTCGCGCGACTAGGTTGGCGTCAGTTACAGGATTACAGGAGTCCAACACGAAGTTTTATCTTGCTAGGCTCGCATCCCTCCCTATTTCTCTCTGGAGTTGATCTCTTTGGAGATACACAAGGGTCGCCCATTGGACCCGGGAGTATTACCCCAAGGGCGATCCTGGTGCGGGTACTGTACACGCTTGGGGCTGGTGCCGCGAAGAGGGCATCTGACTGGACTGCTGTTATCGAGTCGTGCGTATCCTTTTGAGGTGAGGTGAAGTGCTTCTGTCAGAGATCGGCCGGCAGCGGATGGTGCTCCTTGTTTTGAACCCAAGGTCTGGGGTTTGGCGGCGCCGCCGACAGTGTAATGGGTGGTGATGGTGATAATGAAGCGGGAAGAAAAGCTTGTGAAAGGCACATCGCGAGGTGGAGTGTCATGCCAAGAGGCGTAAATTCAGGTGATTGATGTGCAGTGGCAGTGGATGGGTGCTCGCGGCACAGTCTTTCTGAGTGCTATCGTTGTCGCGCGTGAGATAGACGAGATGACTCAGATAGTTGAAACGACCAACAACTAACTATGTATGTACCTCCCTAGGAAAGGTAATTACTAAATTGCCATTTTCTAGAAGACAATTGGGATATATTTCTTAGAAGGGTTGATTCAAATTCGAAGGACATGTAACTGTGCCATGTGCTCTTGACTTTATCTCGTCTAATGCGCTTAAACAAATCAGCATTGCTTGTGTTTATGCTATTCTTGAGGTACGATATTGCGAAGTTCGCTTTTCAAAGCCGCCGAACCTGAAGAAGGACCGCGGCAGAGCAACGCGCGGTGCGGTCCTTGATCCGCACCCGAGGGTGTCTGGCTATACACACACCGTACTAAGCGTAGAGGAGCCTGTTGGCGGCCCTTGTCACCTCTCAACTCTAGTCTCTGGGCGGTCGAGGGCGGCGCCGTCGTCACCCTGCCAGTCGCGCGACCCATGGCGACAGTTGGAAAGCGCCCAGTGAAGTGTGAGCGCGCCAGAAGGATCGATAATGCGAGAAGAGTGCAGCGCGAGAGTTGAGTTGATATGGAAATGAAAGGGCGGACTCTAAGAATGCTGAACGCTCTGCATACTCCGTACATGCAGGCGATACGCCAACGCAAGCGATAATACCAGTTGCAGTGAAGAATGAAACAGGAAGTGCAAATAGTTGATCAGAAAGCACGGTGGTATTTGAGGGCGGATAGATTCCGTACTCAGAGCCTTACTTGTGTGTGTTGGTTGATATGTATGAATGGATGGATGAACAGACAAACAAAGTACTGTACGGGTCTGTCTCACCCAGGGTTAAGGCTGGCGATGGTTTTCCAACATTTGGATCCATCCATCTAATTCTGGGCGAAGGAGGCATTAATCGATTTGCCAGGAGGATCGTCCTCGACCGGGTAGTGACGTGATATGCCCGATCAGAATTGGGGATAGCATTGCGTATCGGGCTGAATTCGAGGTTGAGAATGAGGTTGAGGTTGCTCAGACCCTTTGAGGCGAGCAGAGCCATCCCTCCGCGAGCAGACTGACCAGGGCACGCACTTTACCGTACTCTGCAGTTCCGGCGCAGGTACCTTTGGGGCTGTAGGTACTTGAGGTCTCATAGACGAGGTACCCGATGCCGACCGCACCCAGTAGGCGAGTGACGCCGGATGAAGCGCCACGCCGCCTCGACTCTTGGGGTTGGAAACTCAAGCACCCAGGGAGTATCAAAGATTAGTGTTTTCTTTATTTTTAAAGAATGGCTTTGTTAGTAGATACGAGTTTTATGATGTGTTGGCTAGAAATGAGAAGTGCTACTGTGTAGCTGTCTGCCTCTCAGTCGCGTTCAGTCAATGGATCCTCACCATACAAGAGATCATGTTAGTCGCATCGAAAGCAACCACGCACGGAAACCTGCTTCATCCACTCATTCGGTAAACACTAGGTAGGGTAGCCAACTGATGAGCCCGTGGGTGGAGGATACTGTACATAGTTTTTAGTTCAAGTGGCTGTTGGAATCTATCCTGCCTATACGACCACCATCAACAAAGTCCATCAATCACCAGCGGTCCAGCAGCACGAGGCCACAATGCACCGGCACCAAAAGGCTAACAATCCAATGCATATATACACACTACTACGGATACTACAGTACGTACTACCTACTACTACCAACCGCGCGCCCCGGCTACTGTAACTTTAGCTTGCCCTCCCACGTCTCCTCCACTCTTCTTCATGGGTCCATTTCCACGTCCAAGGGTCCCCCTGGCCCCCGGTCTCCTGATTCATCCACCCCCTAATTAGTGAGGGTGATGTGTGAGGATTCGAGGTGGGATGTTGTGCTTTTTCTTATTAACTACAGCGAAAGTTCTGTTTCGAGTCTCAAACTCCACAAGGCTCTCCCAAGTTACCTCACTGCACTTCAATTCACATAACCTCAATTCAACAGAGGCGACCTGTTACCCTCTTCTCTACCCCATTAGTGATGAACTAGTTGATCGATGTGGCTAACACGAGATGAAACAAATCTGGGCTTCTGGTGTTACTCGAATCTAAAGTGAATCTCTCTATCTGTTTGTCCCTTGCTTGTCTGGCTATGCTTCCAAGACTGTCAGTCACCGTTTAATGTCCCTGTCATTGCCGCCGTCTCTCTTTAGCTTGACTTGACTTGACTTGACATGACTTCGACTTGAGCCTGGCTTCTATTCTAGCTTTCGTCCCCTCGTGTTGCTGGCTCCTCTTATGTACTCTAGAGACCCTGCACTTCTCCCTCTCTATCATATCCTGCCCAGGTTCCCACACCCTCACTTCATCTTGGATCTCATTCTAATCTCGATCCTTCTCTTCCTTTTCCTCTTCCTCTTCCCCCTTCATTGTTCAGTCTTTTTTTTTTTTACTTCGTCACTTCTCCTCCCCTCCCCTCCCCTCCCCTCCCCTCCACCTAATTCCAAGGACCCCCCTCCCTCACTCCCTCCTCTCCCGTCCAGCCAGGCCAGCCCAGGCCTGACTGATCTGAGCTCCCCGCCACGAACACCCCCAGCCAGGTTCTTTTTTCTTCTTCGCCGATTACAGACGCTCTTCAAGTGTTAATCGCGCGTCAAAAACCTACCGACGCCCCAAGCGCCGTGACTCTCGTCATTTCCAAACCTCAACCACCCGACTTTTCGCTACGGATACTCTTGGAGCGACAAAGCTTTCTACCTTAGCTATCTTTTATCTGCGAGCGCGCATGTCGAAAAGGCTTTCAGGCCACTAACTTAACTCCGTTGATTCACGCTCTTTTACTTTGGTTATACCTGCCAAGTTCAATCTCGGCCTCAAGCCCAAATTAGAAAGAGAAATCAGTCTGGCTACTGTCTCATCTCGCCTTCTCTCTACAACCACTGGATCAAATCACCTTACCCAGATTCACCTTCTTTAACTTGCAATCTCAGCGGCATTCAATCCCAATCACAAATTACCTTACTCTCCGCCAAGTACGGCCTCAATTTTGGATCATAGAATTGTAACCCCAAGGACTGACTGGCTGTTAATCGATTTACTTGTGTTGGTGGATATTTGACTGAGCCCATTCGTCTGAGCCTGCTGCTTTCCCCAAGGCCACTGCGCTACCCAGTCTGCTTCTGCTGTCCCGATCTCAGCGACACCATCGTCATTAATCAACAGGCACTTCAGTCAGTTACATATTGTTCAGCGACTTCAGCCCCCAGCTTCGCGGCTTTCAAGGCCACCTGCGGAACGTCCGGAGTGACTTCAATTGCGCCTCATCTCCACGTTCTGGGGAAACCGCTCTGAGTTTGCAGGCTTCTAGGCTTGGCTGTGTGGCCTCTTGGCGTCCCCTACGACTCACTTGTTCCCTTGTGCTGTGCACCATCGGCGAGTCGGTCTATAATGTCAACGTTTACCGCCCTTAATGGGGGCTCACCCAGGACTACAGATCCGCCTACTGTGACGATAGAGAAGCCAGCCATGGATGAGCGCGCACTTAGCACATCGACATCTCAGCCTCCACCTACACCAGAAGTTTCATCAAATCAAATTCCTAGCCAAAGTTCGGATCGACCACCCTTTCAATCACCCGGTTATCCTGATGTTGAAGGGTCTCACAAGCGAAAGCGGTCTGATTCTGTTGAAATTCGTCGTGAGCATGCAGTGCATGCTCACACACCGGAATCCGCACACCCTCACCACGAGTCGCGAGAGCCTTATGGAACCCCCTCAAGAGATTATCGTCCTTATGGCGACGAGCACCGGGACAAGGAGTCTTGGTATTCTCATCAGGCACGCGATGAGCGAAGTTACGATTCACAGCAAAATTCGGCTACCACTCCTCATGGTCAAACAGAGGAGCAGATTGGTGATGCGCTTCGCAGGGCTACCGGTCAGATGGACCATAATGACTACTCAAATGCCAGTCCAGAAGGTGATGACCATTCCATGATATATGGTAGCCAATACGGATCCGAGCAGAGGCGTGACGGGGTCTTGCAACACGATCCAAAAAAGAGAAAGAGGAACTTCAGTAACAGAACCAAGACGGGTTGCCTGACCTGTCGGAAGCGCAAGAAGAAGTGCGATGAGCAGAAGCCCGAGTGTAAGTCATTTATATATAAGTTATTTGATCCATAACTGACAGAAAGGTAGGCGGAAACTGCCTTCGCGGAAGTTTTGTATGTGCAGGTTATCCACCTCAACGCGGGCCAGGATGGCAGAAGCCGGACAACAAGGCTCCTGCAGTTCCCCTTGAGTCTAAGGACCCAACGTACATTCCCCCGGGGGCTTATGGGATGCCACAGCAAAGCCCTTATGGTAATCAACCCGTGAAGCGCGAATCCCTGCCACCTTATCGTGGCCAGGCTCTTCGCATAGACCCCCCACAAGGCCGCCCTTTGGTGACCGACGACGACCGGCCAACGGCATCAACATTGCCCAGCGCGTCTGTGGCAAGTCCCGAAAACAAACTCTCTGCTCTTCCTTATACTCCTGCAAACGTTTTCCCAACTCCAGTCAGCGCAAATCCTCAACCACCGCCACCCTTCGGAGAAAGGATGGCAAAGGAATACCAGCGTGTGCCTCCGCTGCACGATCTCAGCAGAACGGAACCGGAGTCTGCCCATTTAGGGAACCAGCTCCCACAGATTAATATACTTCACCCGACAAGAACCAACAGTCCTGCTCCTCCCCCGCCGGCACCGACATCAAATGCCCAAGTCGCTGCCCAGTTGGCTTTATCGCACTCACAGTTCCCTCAGAGACGAACTCAAAAAGAGGAGATGTTGTGTGGGCGACATTACTACCCTTTCGACAAGGAGCTTTGCTTGGAGCGTGAGCGTTGCGCTACGGCTTGCTGGAAGTTCAACAGCCTCACCACCCCCCCTACTAACGGTGTATCTCCCGAAGAGCGTGCTCGCCTGTTCCTCGAAATTCTGCAGCCTCGTGATCCCGTTCGAGTTTCTCCCACAGAAGCTTCCCCAGTCACCAATGTCGGCCGTGTAGGCAGGCATGTTGCTGTTGAGACGCCCTTCATTTGCGATTACGGGTACAACATCACCATTGGCCACCACGTTGTCATTGGACGCAACTGCACGATTAATGATGTATGCGAGGTCAAGATTGGCGACAACTGTGTTATTGGACCAAATGTCAGCATTTTCACGGCAGGGCTCCCTATTGACCCCAAGAAACGCCAGGGTGGTCAAGGACCTCAGGTGGGCAAACCTATCACCATCGAGCAGGACTGCTGGATTGGCGGAGGTGCCATCATTCTTCCAGGGAGGACCATCGGCAAGGGCAGCACTGTTGGTGCTGGATCAATTGTCACCAAGGTAAGCTTACAAAGACAGGTCGATAAGAAAAAAGGCGACAGCTAACTCATAGTAGGATGTTCCTCCTTTCACCATTGTAGCTGGAAACCCCGCGAGAGTCCTGCGTGGCATCGCTTCTTAATATTTATATTTGGCGTTGCCTGTCTTCTTTCCTTCCTTTTTCACCTTCAGACACGATACCCAGTGTATTCGCAGGTGTAAAGTTGATACTGTTGAAGGCCACCCGGCCATAAGGTTACAGCACAGTCAACGTTATACAGGTGGAGCGAATCGTTACAAAAGCCTCAGCATTGCATTTATGATCGATTTTTCTTTTCTCTCTCTGTCTTTTTTGACTACATTGGGAGGATTTGCTATTGGAGTGGGAGCCGATTGCGGTGGGAAAAGCAAATATTGAATGGAGGCGCCATGAGTTTTAATATGCGGAAATACGGGCCGCTATGGGGAGGTAGAAAACCTCATGTGACGGGACGGAGCGACGGACGTGTTGATGAATTGGGATGGTTGTGTTTGTATTTTTCTTTTTCCGGTTCGTGTTGCATGTGCTACGACTTATGAGAGATAAACAAGCCGGGCCGAGACCTGCAGGAAGATATCCATCCACGTTATTGAATGTAAGCCTTTTATAATTTTAAATGCCTCTTGCGGGTTATTTGATGTCCCTCGTGCTCCCAATCAGTGCACTAACTAACTAATGTGAGCTCTCATGATGTTGCAATGAATCCTTCGTTCAACAATGGCTGCCATATGCGACCTGTTCCTGGGCCATTCGCGATGACAACAGTTTCGCGTATTGGCCCAGCTCTTGTGCTTGGCTGGTTGCCATAGTAATTCATCGATGTTCGTTTCTGTATGCGACCGTATATGCAGCCTCAGGATTGACCAATGGAAAACTCATTGTTGTTAGTGAGCACTGGAGTCAAAGGGCGTAGGGTCGAGCTGGAACTAACCCATTCGAAGCCATCGTTGGGGCCGAAGAAACTGTTCAATGGGAAGAATTCTTCACAATTAGTAGGGTAGTCAAAATATGCCATCGTAAAGTCTTGGATATCACTGCTTGAAGTGGACTCTCTGTGGGAATTTGCTGTGTTCATCATACCCATAGTCTTCACTTTAGATGTTCCACTTGGTGTCGTTGTGTGATTTAGAATCGCTCTGATGACCTTTGCGCCGTGTCTTGCGTCTTTGGAGTGACTCGCTCGAGTTTCCCATGTCTGGCAGGTGTGTTCTAGTATCTGCGTGCGTTGTCTTCGGTTTTGTGGCCTACAGCTTGAATTAGTAGGCATGCTCAGAGATGGTAGGAGGAATATTATACGTACGTTATGTCGGTTGACTCGTGAAGGTCCAAACATAATATCATAGACGCGACAAGAAAATCGTGCAGAGTCAGGCTCGAGAGCAAGAAGCGGTCTTCATACATGCGGCCCCCTTCTTGAATCTCATGCTCAAACTCGAGATGAATCTCGATAATCCGAAGAGCGGCAGTTCGACAGAGTTCACGAGAGGCTCTGTACATTTCCTGGTTCTTCTCGGCAGTAAGGTAAGGCCGGTGGAGGATACAGATTGTCTTGAGATATGACACTTCTATGATTAATCTGTGCATGATGGTATATGCCGGAATATCAAATGGAGTGGTGGCGATGGGGCGAACGCGCAGACATTCAGGGACACTGTTGTGGTATACTTCCAACTCAGCTTGGAGAGCCACAGTTTCCTCGTAAGACGGAGACTCGACTCGAAGAACATGGCGGAGAACACGGCGTAGTAAACGGCAGAGATGAGACTTTGTCTGCCATGCTAACATAGGAGTGGGATATGTTGGGGGGCGAGACTCGGGTACTTCCGAATCCTCGTCAAAGTCATCATCTGATAAATTTCGAGGATGCCCGGCGTCGCAGACTTCTTGATACACCATAGGGGGCATACCGAGCTGGAAGGAGAAAAGTAGATCTGAAGTCTGTACAGTAAACCATGTTCGCCTTCTCATCTCAGCCTCAAAGGGTTTGATTTTTGGCGAGACTCTCGCCGCATCGAGGTGATAGCCTCTTCGCTGAGCAAGCCGAACGGCGAGTGAATAGAGGGACCATATGGTAGCCTCAGAGTCCTTTCTCTGGGCGTTGACCGTATGAGCATACAGTGTGAGTGCCTCGACGGAATATGGTCTAGCTTTGAGATACTCTCCCGTAATCAGACATTGAGCAGAGCGTTGTATGTAGAAATCTGGCCCTTGAAGCGGCGCGAGATGGGGTTGCTGGATTTTGCACACCATTGTACCTAGACTGAGAACTGAGAACATTATACTCAGCCATAAGAAGTTGGAATTGTGAGGGCAAGCCCAGAAAAGTTCATAACGCCGCCAAAAATGACGCTCATGAATGAAGGGTACTGCGAGGAACTTGGCCTGGAAGTATGATTTGGCAAGAATGTCGGCTTCTTGACGAGATGGGACGCTGTTGAGAATCTCGCTCATGGAGATTGGGGAGATTCCTCCCATTGCAATATCTGGCGCAGGGGGTAAAGTGTCAGGCTCGCCGTTATGATCGGGCTCGTCTTGCGTACTGAGAACACTCTGAATATCATGAATGCTCTTGAACACGGCCTCCCAAGATGTTTCTCCGTGGTATGTAGCGTCAGACCCCTCTTCAACTACCTGCGGAGAGGGCAAGTTCGTATCCTCCGCCACTGCAATGCTGGGATGGACGTTTGAAGCTTCTGAAGCCTTGGCCAGACGCATCACGATCTCTTCAAGTTGAGCCATTCTGAGTTGCATCTCTTCCTTGTCTGCGAATCCATTTGCATCTCCATATACACACAATCTTGGATCGCCACGCTTGTGGCAGGCACCGCAAGAGGGCTTCCCACGGTCACATTTCGACTTGCGTTTCTGACACGCCATACATGAGACAGGCTTCCGATTGCGCGTGACTTTGTGGTTGTCTGTTGCTCGGAAAACACCGGTGAGATGCTTCATGTTGGAGTCAGGCATGTTTGAAGATATGCCCAGCTAGTAAACCCTGATGTATCTTTCGCCAAGATAGGTAGAAACAGTTCCAATGATGAGTTTAGCCAAGAGTCCAGATAGTGATGTAAAGGAGCTTGATTGATGAGTTGAAGTTGACATGGGCTGAGGAAAACAATGCTTCCACAACAACGCTCGAGTGAGGCTCACCGAACGAGGCTGTCTTATAGTGGTTCTGGTCTTGTCTTGTCGCAATAGAATGTAGGTTGACTAGAGATTAGATTGGATGCTTGAATCGAGCGGGGATAGCATCCACTACAACAACTATTTCAATCCTTTACGCCACACAGAGCCCAGACCCAACTGTAGTGAGTGTTGTGATAGAAGATGCTATATGAGACAAAAAAGAGTGAGTAAAGCAAGAAAAGAAGACACCAAGTTGCGTTTTGGTAAATAAATACTCAAGCTACCAGACTCGAACACAGTAGAATGCGTGGCATATGAGATAATGTCGTAGCCTAACAAGCAAGATCTAAGTAGGTAAGTAGGTAGTGTCTAAAAATCTATGCCAAAACATATTATAATACAAATACGATTTTCCTATTTCCAAAGATTCAACCGTAAATATGCGACTTCCAAAAACAAATGCCCATTCACCTTTTAAACACCGAATCCTCCCTTGTCCACTCGTACAACCAAATGTCCCGAAATAGTATTGAAAGGTCACATAGTATGCCAAATAGTAATACATATTGTAATCGTCAATCCGCACCACCCCAACTTTGCTATGCTATCATGTTATCAAATCATTGAGAGTGTGTTTGCTCCAGCCTCTTCTTGTTCTCGTCAATAATCTTTTCCATCGTTTCAAGTGCCCGAGTCTGATCCTTCAGTCTCGAAAATGCCTTGAAGGTATATGCGTCAGGCTTGTACCCAGCCGCCTCAAGGTCCTGTAGCGTGCCCACCGTCTGTGACAGATTCTGCATTGACGCATAGCCCTTGACGAGGGTGTTCCAAGTTACGTCGTTGGGTTCCAGATTGTGCTCCCGCATGACCTGGAGCATTTGCTCCCCTAGCATTTTCTCTTTTCGCATCAAAAGACCATGCAAGAGGATAGTGAATGTGAATAGGCTTGGCGCTGGGTGAGTCTGTATGCCGTCAGGAGGCGACGTTACTCCAGTGCCCTCTTCCTTGGTCTTGGAAGTTAACGTGCCACGAAGCATGTCACCGAAAACCTGTAACGCGGGGCGTAGTAGAGACTTTTGCCCGAGCATGACCTGGATCAAAGTGTCATGGACCACGCTCCCTTGGTTTTCCACAAGCTCTCGACCCCAATTCTTTTCAGTCCCGTGCTCCTCTAGGCGGGATTTGAAGAAGCTGTAAAACGACATTAGGTCGTAAGGTCGGTAGAGGGTCTTGATGTATGCACGTAGCATGATGGCTAAAGTCTCTGCGTTGGGCTTCTGTCGGGGCGCCTCGCGCTCAAAGAACTCATTTACAACAGGAACTATGGTCGTCCTAAACCCCCACTCTCTTCTAGGGCCAGACCTGAATTTCTCAATGCCGTCCACATCTTCCTGGCTGAGAATCAGGGGCAGAGTGTCGGGCAGCAGCCATTGCAGAGGCTCCAGGTCGAATTTCTTGGCATAGATGCGAAGCATGGACCCAAAGATGGGAACGGTCCATGGCGATGGATACTGCTTCTCACGGCTCTCCATCTCTGCAAAGTAGAAGATAGAATGGAGTGTATTGTTTAGCACATCAACGTATGGTACTTTAGCCGCTCGCGCGACGTCGAGTGCGAGCTGTACGTTGGATGCTTTCAGGCTGGCCTTTGCGCCTCTGAAAACAGTGGTATAGCACCGTTGGTCCAGCTCCACACCGTTCTCTGCGAGCAGCAACGGAAGCCGAACTGCTTCTGCAATGTCCCCCTGTAAACAGAGGGATTCAATCAGAGACGTGAAGTTAATCAAGTTAGGTGAGAAGCCGCGCTCGAGAAAATACTCAAGGGCCCGCTGAGGCGGAAAGCTTTCATCAGGTGTGGACCATCCATTTTTCGCTTGCCTAGAAAGTAGCAAAGTCGTGACAACGCTCGCGAACCCAGCCGAGTTTAGATCGTGGCCCTTATCTGCGATCTCGCGGAGAAGTTCAAATGCCTTGGATTTGTGTGCACTGCTACCCGCAAGGTTCCTCGCAAAGTGCAAAAGTGTATTTCGATGTAATTTGATGCCTGACTTTTGCAAAATCTGGAGCATCTCAACCGCTTGCTCAAGGGGCAGTTTTTTCCCGAGACGTCCCAGGGTAGACTGACGGATTGGAACGTGGCCAGGGGGGAGATCCTCAATGAGCTTTGCGAAAAGCTCGAGTACCTCATCGGCCTTCGTAACACGATCTCGCATAATCTTGATGTTGTTCAATCTGAGATTCGAGATGCAGAAGTGGGCAACGTCGAGAATTGCATAACCTTGAGGTAGGGGATCCAACGTAGACTCAAGGACTTGGGCGGCCTTTCCTGGACATGAATGCAGAGTCGATAGCATTGCAGTGGGCCATATTTTCTTCCGAGATTCGATGTCCAATTCATCCCAGGCCTTTCTCATATCTGAAGTACTCTCCAGTTCGTACAAGAATTTCCCGTGGTCGAGCCATGACCATGATCTGGGCTTTGCAGGGATCTCAAGCAGTTCGATTCTTCGCTTCCAGATGTTGAACTGCTGTCTTATGGCAACCAACTCATCTCCAGAGTATTGGTGACGCAAATAACCCCATTGTTGATATATTTCCTGCCTCCTCTTCCTCTTCCTCTCTATGGCCCTGCGTTTCTCATCGGCAGTTCTTCGAGTAAATTCCGGGATTTCCCGACGCCTTTGTTGATCGGAGTGTTCGCTGCGCAAGCGTCCCTTTCTTAATGAGAGTCTATGTCTATGATTAGACGCCCTGCCCCTTTCCTGGAGCTGTTTGCGATCTTGTACTGAGGGGGGAGTGTATGTCTGCGTTTTGGGAGGGTTCGAGGTTGCATTACGAGGACGCAATTGCGATAATATTTGAGAACCGACTTCCGGGACGGGTATCTTCGTATCGAGATGGTAGGAACGAATCAATCTTGGACAAATTCTCGTAGTGTTGTATCGTAATGCGAGAAAAACAGCTCCTCGAGTCCATGCTTGGGGCCTTATAGGAAGCTCAAGCCTTGCACAGGCGCGGAGTATAAGGGCCGTTGGCATATCCTCCGAGTCGGCATCAACTTGAGGCCAATCGTCTGCATAGTGATCACTAGACGAGTAGCGAATTCGCCGTAGTCGCTGGTAAGAGCTGAATTTCGAGGTCGCTAATTGCTCTTAATTGCGAAATTTTTCAGATTTATGCCGAAGTCGCTCAATGCGCCTCTATAATTTTAGCTCTCTTCTGCGCTTAATGCAGGGATCCAATGTTTATTAGTGGAGGGGCTTATTCAATGGCAACCCATGCAGAACTCTTTCCAGTGAGTGGCCAGGGCGCTTGATTTGAGCCGCAGCGGCTCTGAGGGTGTAGAGCGATGGATAGACGCGCTTGAGAAATGTCCATCCCGCCAACCTCAACTCTCCGTAACATAAAGAATATTCCAGCTTCACTCCGGTTTCACACTCCCGTATACCGTTTCATGACCATCTAATACTATGTCTTCATCACACGCCAGCCTCAGCGCTGCCACAGACGACCGAAAAGCCAGACTCGCGAAGCTTAAGAACCTCAAGCGCAAGCAACCTGGAGATGAAATTGTTGCACCAGAATCGTCAAGAGCCCAATCCCCTCCCGTAGAGCCAGATGTCTCACGACTCCATGTCTCTGGCCGCAACTACGACCCTGAAACCAGAGGCCCCAAGCTTGGCTTTGAGCAGGATCCAACCCTCAACCTTGACAAGCCAACGCTCGAAGAACAAGCTGCCGAAGTGGAAGCAGAGATCAGGCAAAAGGCGGCAGAAGAAGCCCAAGACGACCAAGGTGTAGATTTATTCAAGCTACAGCCGAAGAAGCCAAACTGGGACTTGAAAAGGGAACTTGATAGGAAAATGGAGGTTCTCAACGTTCGAACCGACAACGCCATTGCGCGCTTAGTCCGCGATCGCATCATGGGCGCACAAAAGGCTGCCACAAAGAGAGACGCGGTCGTGGACGCTCAAGGCACTGGAGAAGCAACTGGCATGGATGGTGTGGCATTGGTAGAAGGCTTGAGGGTCAGGGAGAAGGAGGAGGAGGAGGAAGAGCGTCGCGAAAGGGAAGAAGATGCTGCGCTAGGTGTATGAAAAAGCAACATCTAGCCTTTAGACGTCGAGGTTCTGCCTCGCCGCCCTTTTAATTACATCTTAGGGGTCTGGCGCATTGTGCGATGACGGTTACACTATATCTACATTTATACCCAACAATTCATTATCTTCCACCATTCATAGCTTGCGTCATAGCTAATCGTTGACTGAAAGGACTCAAGCTTCGTTCTCGTGCTTGGTTCCCAGGACCCGAGCCTCCTTCTCCATGGTTTCTGTCATCAAACTCTCCACGAGGTGGCAGTCTCTCACCGTCATGCCTAGTCCTGTATCGACCTGGCCTCTCATCACGTTTGCCTCTCGGTGGGGGCGACCTTGGGCTCTCAGAACGTCGACGACGAAGGCTATGTGGACTCCGAGACTTCGATGAATATTCCCTGGGATGCCTCGCTGGCGCACTCTCCTTGACAGAAGGTAAAGAGTCCCGGGACCTGTACTGGTCGCGACGGTCAAAATTTCCAGGAGATGGACTGCGACCAGAATCGGAACGCCTGTGTCGAGCTTCCACACGAGGGCTTCGGCTACAATCCAGGCTAGGACTGTGGCTGCGACTGCGACTGCGACTATCATCTCGCCTGCCACGCTGTGAATCGTCTGAATAGGGGCTTCGACTTCGTGGCGGCTGGGCAGGGGATCTGGCCCTGTCTTTACCAGGTGATGGTGACCGCGAAGCGCCAGTGGAGATGGTAGAAACTGAATGAGAAGACACTGATCCATGACGTTTTACGGCTGACTCCATCAGCCCATCGTCTCTCTGTTCTCGCTCGCGCTCGCGGGCGCGCTGGGCTTCTAATTTAGCCAGCTCTTCATCCGCCACACCTTTCCTGTAAGGCTGTTAGTAAGTAAATAGACCTTTGCTACTTTTAACTAACTTTTGCTCAAGAGGGTTCAATGTCTCATTTGTGAGCTTGGGCACCAGTTTGGGATTTCGGAATTGCTGAGATCGCGATGGACGCGACACGTAGGGACGCTCTTGAGCAGTGGCTTTACACTCATATGAGTAGTGGCGTTCTGGGATGGTCAGCATGATTGCAGAATCACATCGAGGTCAAAACATATCTCTCTTCAAGCATTTCTGGCACTGGACGCTAGAAGGTGTCGACCGGGATGGGCCACCACGGCCTCTGTAGGTGAACATCTGGAAATCGGAATGATCTCTGTGTAGCGAAGAAATTCTCAAACTACTAATCGTGTACAAATGTGTCAAAAATATGGCGCCTTCGTAGGTATTACGAACGGCAATAGAACTGATGCAATTATTGAGTCGCGATTGCTTGGACGACTCTTGGTGGTATCTTTGAGTCACGTGACACATGTTCCTACACTGAAGTGGGAGGCGTGATCAAAGCTTGAGTAAGAATAGCAGTGCTGACTTGGATACCACGTACCTAGGCTTACGGATAGGGATAGATCACTCTTGGAAGATTCGTAGTTCACCAGAGAGATCAGGTAAGGTAAAAGTTTCAAATTTCTACTATGTAACTTAGGCGCTCTAAAGATCAATGAAAGGGTACCTTAGGTATTGATGTCCATTACTTGTCTGTCACATTGAATGCCGTCCACAGGTTCCCGCCCGGAATTTCTGGAACAACCTCCACTATTAAAAAGCGGCACTGACCTGTGACTGGTCCACCCCCTTTCATGTCAGGCGGGACACATACGATCTTTAGTGATTCTTCCAGCGTCTCCCAGCGTATCCTCTCGCTGTGCCTGCCATGCCGCTCGCTCCACAGTGAAGTGGCAGCCCAGGGCAGGCGGCCAGACTGACAATTGAGACCCGTCCTTGTGACAACCTCCTCCCACGGCTCCCTCTCCAAAACTTCAACTGACCAACTACATCCAATCCAGCACACCAGCATCACATCACATCGCATTGCTCGACTTTGCTGCCTTGTGCGCCTTGGGCCGCCTTTCTCAAGAATTGGCTGTCGTCAATTTTCAGTCGTCTTTCACTTTCCCGCCCTCACGCCTTCTTCGGAACCTGGGCGTTGTAAGGGTATTGCTTGACTTTCCTATTGACCTCCATCCCCCGATTTCTGGTCCTGTCTCATTGAAAAGAAAGAGGCCGCACTGCAGTATCACAGGTTGGGCAGCCAAGAAGGCGTACGACGACCATCACCTCTTCCTCCGAACAGAATCAGTTGGGGAACAATGCATCTTACTTTACGACGATGAGCACCAAGACTTTGTTTTCTTTCTGCCGGTCCGCTTCCATTGAATTCGCTTCCTGATTTTCCTGATACTGTCCTTTCTGTTCCTGTCATCACCGCTGCAGTCTCAGCCGCAGCCTCATCTCGTACCTGGTCAACCATTGCTCACAGTCTTCTGTTTCATATTCTTATCAACATTTCTACCACCTGCACTACTGGATCGGCTCGTAACCTTGACCACAGCCCATCATGGCTACTGCCCAAATGTCTTCTGATCTTCACAAACCCTCGTTTGCCAAGGTAAATACCACACCGTGCTTGGCTCCTCTTTCAGTGGTCCTTATCTGTCAAAGGAGCCATTCTTTTTCCTTGCCCGGTACTAATTCATACTCCTTAACAGGTCGCCGCCTCCGTCTCCAAGGACTCCGCACCTCCAGCGATTCGAAGGATCGCCACACCATCTAAAGAAGGAACCATGAGCTCGACGACGATACCATCCACATCCACCGCGCCCGTAATAGCAAACGGCCGATCTGGCAAGGCACCAGTCTCAACGTTGCCCTCGCCGCAACGGGAATTAAATCTCAATCTGGCCGACCACAGAAGCGGTGAAGACAAGCTTGAGATATCTTTAAAGGACTTGAGCCTCAGGGAAAAAGCCCCTAATCTTGTTGTGAACGGTAGTGGACCTTTGGCTCCTGAGAGGCCTGCAGTCGTCGTCGGTAGAGACAGCGGATCCGACGATTCTCAGCGAGCTGATTCGAGTTCCGAACTCGGAACTAAGCCTCCTAGTCTGGATGGAAAGAGCATCACTTCAGGCACAACATTTGCACTCGATGAGAAGGAATCGCTAAGACCTGATGATAGCGCCAGTGTCAAGGCCGCTGCAGAAGATGACGATGCTTTCTCTGTACGCGGTTCATTAGTTGCTGGATCTCGCATGGGCTCAGAGGTTGCCGCACGAGCTCGAATGCTTCACCTTGGCGATATTCCGGAGCGAAGGATACCACAACCATTTCCAGGCACCGCGGCTCAAGGAGTCCTGACTCCCCAGAGCTCATCATCTGAACAACCCCCCGGTGCACCCATGGGCACTCCTGGCTCCTCAGATGCCCTTGGTGTTATCTATCGACAGGCACCGGATGATAAACTTCTAGAAGCCATGGCATCGCCCAAGGACAGACTCTTTCTACTGCGGCTGGAGAAACAGGTCATTGATTTTGTGCAGGATTCCAAGTACGTCCATGACCACAAATTCTTTCATTTTGTACTAATGATCTTTTTTTCTTAGAGAACCCTACATGGACCTTCCACCATCCAACTCGTTCTGCAGAATGCTAACACATAAGCTGGCGGATTACTACCATATGACACATTCATTTGAGCCTCACGTGGGGTCTGTACGAATATTCAGGACTCCATTTTGTCGGGTTCCCACCTCATTGGCACTCATCAACCCCAGTCCCAGTGTGCCAAATAGCAGCACCCCGCCTCCTATTGTTCTACCCAAGAAGATCATGCGACGCGGCCAAGATGGTGAAGGTGGCCCAAGTGCTAGCCCCTCTAAGCCAACTTCCGAGACCGGCAGTGATGCCAAAGATAAGCCATCGGCGAACCAGAAGTACGTACAATTCCATGATGTGTTAACAGTCACTCGAGCTCACCAGCTTTAGACTTACTAGGGAAGAGCGAGAAGAGCAGTATAAACTAGTACGTGAGCGCATTTTCGGTAGCTCGGAAGACAGTGTCACAGGTAGGTAACGAAACAATGTCAGCAAGGACCACTTTTTGACAGAAATAATAGAAGAGGGCGACAACGGCGTTTCAAGAGCCAGTTCAGTGTCAGCTAAGGACAAGTCCAATGTCGGAAAACGAGGTAAAACTGGCAAACAACGACGTGATGATTCGGACAGCTTCGATTCACGACATCAGTACACACCCTATTGGGGACCTCAGCAACAGACTTGGATATCCCAACCGCAGTATATGCCGCCGCCCAATACTCAATACGGCGCCCAAGCACCACCAGGACCAGCATACCCAGGTCAAGTCGCACCTGTCTACACACATCAGGGTCCCGGATACCCTACGATGCCAGCTATGCCATCAAACCAGGCATATCCTCAGTACTCAGCCCCTCCGGTAAGTTCCATGTGAAAATAACATGAGCAGAATAGCGACTGATCTATCTCACTAGTATGCTCCTCAAGCCGCCCAACAGCGCTATCCTTCTGGTGGGAGCCCTATGACTAACTATGGTGCACCTGTTCCTCCGGTTGGCCCGCAGCAACCTGCTTGGCAACCAGGCCTTGCTCCTCCTACTCAATTCCAGGCGAGGGGGGGAACCCCCACCGGTCCTCAAGGGCATATGGGAATTCCTTATGCATATGGACAGCTCCCAGCAAATATCAACCCCCATGATCCTAAGAGCCAGCATCCAATTCCCGGTAGTTATAATCGCAACCACGCCTTCAACCCGAAGACACAATCGTTTGTGCCTGGTGGTGGGGGTGGCATGGCTCCTGTCCAGCCTCCACAGCCGCCATTCACTGCTCCCGGATCGCATCATGGCAGTCCTCAAGTCGGATCACCTCATCTAGCCTATCCTGGCGGTTATCAACAGCCAATGTCTCAGCCTTATGGGGGCGGATACGGTATGGTAAGGCAGGGGTCTAGCAACTCGATGCCTGCGTATTCTTCTCCCCGCGTTGCTCATATCCAACACGCACCGCCGCCGCCGCCTGTGATGCCGCAGAACCCCCCGCACATGGCTCCCCAGCCTCTCCCCCCTCATTATAATATCCCCCATCGACCTAACATCCCACAAGTACCTAGCCAGCCCTTCTCGCATTTGCCAACATATGGCAACCCCGCCACTCTACCCCAGAAACCAGCTACTGGAATTTAAGCATTGTCATTGTAAAAGAAAAAGGGGGGGGGAGCATGACATGGTGTTCACAAATTGGGAGAACCACAAGGCGTACACGGTATATTCAGCATCTTGGCGTTATCGGTGGACAGGATGGACGGCATGAATTTGTAGGCCAAGGGCCAATTTACTAGACGAGTTCAATACCACTTTGATATAATTCTTCTTGGCGATGAAGATCAAACCAGGGCCTGGGGGAGAAGAAGATAGTTTTATATGACGATTGAATTCGATTCTATGGCCAGGAATGCCAGAATTTTCATGCCTACCACAACGCCATGATTTTATTGAAACAATTGACCCATGCTTCATCTCACATCCATGCATGCCAGGGGGAGATATCCTAGACTTTCCTTGTCTTCGGGACATCGCCTTGCTCTAACCTGGACTCCGGTATCTAGTTCCCATTTCTGCTTTTCACGAAATCTCTTTACTCAGCAGGCTCACGAGGTTCCCTTGGCTCTCGGGGTTCACGCTGCTGGCCGCCACCTCGACCGCCACCGCGGCCCCCTCGTTTGCCTCCCTGTCGGCCACCTTTGTCCTCCGATTTGCCCTCGCCCTCCTTCTCGTTGCTGGTCAGGTTGGCAACAGCCAACCGCTGGGACAGGTCGATCTGAGTGCGGATAGTGTTGGCCAGGTAGCTGACCATGAGAACGTCTTGAATGTGGTTGTTGAAATCATGCTCGATCTGCGAAGGATCGACCTTGGGGGCGAGAGACAGAGCGTTGAGAAGGTATTGGCCGACAGTGTTGTTGGGTTCCTCGTCCTCATCCAGAACTCCGTTAATCCACTCACTCGCTCTATCGAGAAGGCTGATGGTCTGCTCGATTGATCGACCTAGACCCTCAATGTCAGAGACGAGGGGTGCTGTTCGGGACTCAGCGTCCTTTGCGCTGGCGATAGCCTCGAGAGCACTTCGGTCGGCATCGCCGTAGAGAATCTTGTGGGGGACCTGAATAAAAAGGCAACTGTCGGCAGCACGCTCAGCGTTCACAGCAACGGGAGCGCTGATATAGCATCGAGATTGTATGTCCTCGCCAGGCTCGGTAGAAATGGTCATGTGAATGGCGGGGTGGGGGAATGTGCCGGTGTCAGGGCTACCGAAGAAGTTCTGGATGAGGGCGCTGAAGCTGTTGAGCTCATGAGAGGTGGTGTACCAGCCGAGGAGGGACTCGCCCCTGTTGGCCTTCAGGGTCAAGGCGAGCATGTTCTTCTGGTATTCGACATCGACCTCGACCTGGTCCTCCTCCTCAGTATGGGGGATAGCGAAGCACGAGCGAACCTCGACCTCAGTGCCATCTTCAGATCGGGTGCCGACGAGGGCGCCAATAACTCTGGTAGATTGCGTATCTCGGATGTCTCGTCGAACGGCGTGATCAAGGATAGAGAGGACGGCCTGTTGAGCAGAGAACAGATCATGTTAGCCAAGGTGTTTTTTTTTTTTTTTTGATCTCAGGATAGAACACAAAGAGTCGAGCGGAGAGGGGTCATCGCAATCGTACCTGAGGCTGGATGTTGACAGTGAGCGGGGCAAGGTTAGTCTGGATGCCCACGGTATTGGGCGCCAGAGGCCTCGCCAGGTGAATAAAGCTCTCGGAAGCAGCAGCGGCCATAGTGGGCAACTTTGAAGCTGAAGCTATTGGGAGAGGAGTGTAGATGTCTGCGGAGAAATGGGTGAGCCGGGCCGGGTCGTCTTTGGTCACTCTCGCGAACCTGTCCTATAACAAATTTCGCCGATTTTGAAGAATTGCAGGTTTGGCGGGACGCCGCTGGGGTTGTGCGCGCTAAGATATGCGATAAGACTGTCCGTGGCGCTTGCGCTGGAGAGCCCCACCAAGCCGTGGCTTGAGAATGCAAGGCTGAAGGTAGCCTCATAACTTTTTTTTACAATTTTTGTTTGATGTCGACAGGCTCTTTGGCGCAACTAAACCGAACTCTTCACATTCTATAACGTTTCAACAAATTCAAACCTCCTGGCAAAAAGGACAATGCCGCCGCGCGGAAGAGGTGGAAACTTTAGAGGCCGTGGTGGTCGTGGCAGAGGAAGAGGTGGCCGAGGAGGTAAAGCGACAAGCCGATTTGGACCTAATCGAAGATTCGATGGAACTCGACTTGCAGACAATGATGAGTATGGGTATACATATGGTCGATGACTGGGAAATTTACTGACAGACGGTAGGTCGGAAAGCTCGGGGTCAGAGTCAGAATCTGCGCCTGAAGATACAGACATGGAGGACATTGAATCAGAGGACGACGACGATGAACATACAACATCGTCAAAGCCATACATGGCCCTTCTTCAGAGTTTCAATAACGAGAGCAGTGCACCAGATGCGAAACGACGAAAATTGAACCACAAGAATTCTACTCAATCTCAACCTGAAGAAGACCCCTCTGGGGAAGAATCACACGCAGATGGCCAAGATGAAGACACTGAAAAAGATATCGATCGCGCGGAGGACGAGGCCGAAGAAGAAGTCGAGGAGAAATTGGATGATGAAGAAGATTCGGAAGACGAAGAAAACCCAACAGATCCCTTCGACGTACATTTTGCGCGCCCCAATGACGATACTATCTCACAGAGAGTCAAGTCCGTACAAAAGAACGATTGGGCAACGAAACGAGCATTACTACAAAATATGAGAGCAACTATTTTGCACCCAGGGTCCGATACAGGGTCTGAAATACCAAAACCTATTGCTGGCTTGGAAGGCCTACAACTCAAGCAGAAGCTTAGAGAGACTTCCTCTCGCAAGATTGGAGACTTCGATGCCCTCCAGCGCAACTTGGGCCCTTTGCTCTTCGATTATAACGATGTACTGTTTTGCGATCGCACAGTACGGAACTCAGACTCATTACGAGAATTGGCATGTCTACATGCTCTCAACCATGTCTTCAAGTGAGTCGATCATTTTTACATTTCATATAAGCCCTCGTTGCTAATCAAGGAAGAACACGAGACCGTGTTATCAAGAATAACTATAAATTGGCCAAGGAGGGCCAAGACGCCGATCTAGAATTACGAGATCAAGGCTTCACCCGTCCCAAGGTGCTCTTCCTCTTGCCAACACGTAACTCAGCTCTTCGGATGGTGAACATGATCCGTGATATCTGTGAGCCAGATCAGCAAGAGAACCGCAAGCGATTTGACGATGGCTATGTTGACAAAGAGGCTAAGTTTGGCGCCGATAGACCGGCTGACTTCAAGGATCTTTTTGAGGGAAGCGATGATGACATGTTCCGTCTGGGCATGAAGTTCACTCGCAAGACAATCAAATACTTTGCGCAATTCTACAACTCAGACATACTCTTCGCCAGTCCTCTCGGCCTTCGTATGGCTATCGGCTCTGAGGAAGATAAGAAGCTTGACTTTGACTTCCTGAGCTCTATTGAGATGGTCATTGTTGATCAAGCGGATGCACTTCTCATGCAAAATTGGGAGCACGTCGAATTCATCTTTGAACACATGAACCTCCAGCCCAAGGATGCACACGGTTGTGATTTTAGCCGTGTCAGAAACTGGTATTTGGAAGACTGGGCAAAGTATTTCAGACAGACTATCATCCTGTCTGCTTTCAACACCCCCGAGCTGTCCGAGCTTCTCCGATTACACTGTCACAACTGGGCTGGAAAAGTCCGGCTGCAGCCCGAGTACCCGGGCATGTTGTCGCAACTCGGTATCAAGGCGAAGCAAACCTTCTCAAGATTTCAATCTAGCTCGGTCGATAAGGATCCTGATGCGCGATTCGAGTATTTCACTTCTGCCATTGTCCCCTCACTTGCCAAGCGGGCAAAGGATGCTACTGGAACACTCATTTTTATCCCCTCCTATCTGGACTTTGTCCGAGTGAGAAACTACTTTGCAACGTCAAGTGCGGTCGAGAATGTCACTTTTGGGGCCATCTCCGAATATGCAGATGTACCAGAAGCCTCGCGGGCGCGGTCACATTTCCTCAGCGGCCGCCATCGCGTTCTGCTCTACACTGAGCGAGCGCATCATTTCCGACGGTATCAGTTCCGCGGTGTGCAGCGAGTCATATTCTACGGATTGCCTGACAACCCCATCTTCTACACTGAAATTGCGGGTGGGTATCTTAGCAAGAGTGAGCAGGACCTCAGACTTGAACCTGGTCAGGGGACTGTCAAGGTTGTGTTTTCAAAATACGATGTGATGAAGTTGGAACGGATCGTGGGTTCCAAGAGAGTTGGTAAGATGATTCAGGATCGCGGCGATACCTTTGAGTTCATTTAAATACATCTTGTATCAGGGAGCATGTTTGCATGTTGGAAAAGTTATTAGAGCTAGGACAGCGTATCAAGTCCGCCTTTTCGAACCACCGTGGTTAGGCAACAAGACAATCGTGTCATGATGTGATAATTTATACAGATTTTGTACAGAGCCTGGCCCCTTTCGTAATATAGATATACATGTCGCTTCTATGGCGAGTTCTTCTGTTGCGCCGCCTTTCTCACTGATTCCGGTACGATGCCAGCGGCCATTTCCTTTGCCTGCTCAGCATTCTTGTCTGCCGCTTTCTCGGCCTCGACTTCGGCCAAGCTACTCTCATCTCGTGATGGTCCAGTCTTCTCACCGGTCTTCAAAACCATAAACCTCCGTACCATCTCCTCAAACGGCACTTCGCCGCGGAACTGTGTGACTTTCTTAATGTTGGTTCTGGTGACAGGAGTATGCTCTTGCCCTAGCATTCGGTCCCGGGCAACTGTCTTGGCAGTCATCATGAAGCGGGAGTCCTTTGGGCCGTCAACGAATTCGAGAATGGCACTCTCGCCCTGATCATATGTGTTCTTGGACTCGGTGCGCACGACGCGAGTATAGCCTCCCTCTCGGGTCAAATATCGGTTTCGCAGCTCGCCTAGTAGTTTAGGTAGGGTTGTGGTGGGTGTCTAGCGAAGAACCTTGGGTTTAGCATGGCTTTTCTGAATAAGCCATTGTGGTATACATACATATAGGATACCCTGTGCTGATCTCCGAGCGGGCTCGTTGTCCCTCTTCGCCAGTGTGATGAGCTTCTCTGCCATGCGCTGGGCTTCCTTTGCCTTGGCGTAAGTCGTGTGGATATGTTCGAATTGGACGAGTTGAGTAACAAGACCGCGCAGCAGGGCCACACGGGCTGCTGAATTGCGACTCAGATGTCGGTACTTGACAGTACCACCAGCCATTGTGACGGATGGTTATAGTGGCAACTGACTGGGGAACTGTATCAAGTCAATTGAAGGGCAGTGCTCGAATCATTAAGGGTGTGTTCGATGGTTCTTCGCTTTGCACGTGGGCAGTTCTAAATCCGTCCAAGATACGGACGGTATCTTGGTGGTCAGTTTTTGGTGGAGGGAAATTTTTGGCTGGGCCTTTTTCGGAGCCGGCTTGTCTTGTCCGCCGACAGAACCTTTGCACTACGTCAACCCACCACCAACAGAACATCTTCAACAGCTCTCCAAAGGGGAAATCGCACGCGTCACGAGGGCAATTGGGCTCGCGCACGCTATGAAACGCTGTATCTAAGCTTCATTCGACCCTCACTCTCGGATTGGTCGTCTCTGATACACCACGAACCCGGCAAATTACCGCATTTCGGCCAACCGGGCAAAGCTCTCCATCATGGGCTTCACCACTGGTTTTGTACGCAACTCGATGAGCCACGCTGAAATAATCTTGTATAATATTACATGCTAACTTCGACTATTAGACCGGCGGCGTCACTCTCACCCTCTCCCTCGCCTACCTCTCTGTGCTTGCTCACCAGCGCACCCGCGAGCAACAAGGCTCTGCCCTCCGCGCACAAGCTCTCGCTATTCAAGGGTTGATCGACCCTCTTCCACCACTACCTCCGCCCACACGTTCTGAAGTCGCCGCTGCTCAGAGGGCTCAAACCGTTGAGATTGCCAAGGATCGATGGAACACCGAAGTTGAAAACGCCGTGCGATGGGTGCAGCACACTGACTGGGTTCAAGTGCGCGAAGGCCTCGAAGATACTGCGTCACGGCTATGGGCCCGAGCCTTTGGTGTTAGCCCCTCGGAAGCTGTCGGCGAGGCTGGAAGAAAGGTTACAGAGACTGAGCAACAGGCCAAGCCCATCGTAAAGCAGG
This sequence comes from Fusarium subglutinans, assembly GCF_013396075.1. Classification (NCBI taxonomy): domain Eukaryota; kingdom Fungi; phylum Ascomycota; class Sordariomycetes; order Hypocreales; family Nectriaceae; genus Fusarium; species Fusarium subglutinans. The sequence continues at coordinate 45,615 of NW_023502256.1, forward strand.
GGGCTGCTATGCTTGGTGATGCTAGTGGAAAGGTAGCGGCAGCTGCCAAAAGCGCTTTCCAGAAGGCCAAGGCCGAGAGCAAGGATTTCGCCAGTGTTGTTCTGGATCACAGCAAGGATAAGGAGAATGTCGACATTGCTCAAGAGGACGGTACTCTCTCAGCACTGACTCCCGTGGAGAGGGCGCTTCAGCAACGATTCAGCAAACCTGAGGATAAGGTGAACAAGACAGTGGAAGAGGCGCTGAATGACAGATACAAGCCCATGGACGTGAGGGATAACACCCAATTGAGAGGAGTCTAAGGGAAAGTCGTTGAACAAAAGGTGGGCTGATTGACGATGAGTGGGTGAACGGTGTGAATATTTGTTGTACATTGCTATCTGTACCACCATTTCTTAGAGTCACTCGAATAGAAACCAGGCTTGGAAATGTTTGGTATGATAAACCGAGTTGTTGTATCAAGTGAGTAATGTGATAAAAGCTACTGATCACCTCTCAACGTGAACTGTCTATATACAGGTCCCTGATTTGCAAACAACTTCGTTTTCTATGCGATAAATTGCGGCCTTACCTTCAGATAGGCCCATAGTCATATACCAACACTGGATTTCTGAATGAAGGATCAATGGCTGGTGATGACTCCAAAGGAGGGGCAAGCAACTGCAAAACCCATCACAGTAACCGCCAGCATAGCAACAGTCATGCCAAGGGCCACCACAGCAGAAGTCATCTTAATGAGAGCAGTAGGCTGGAGACGGGCACCAGGGCTGCTGAAGACCTATACGGCATGGAGTCGGGGGCTACGAAAAAGAAGAACCGTCACCATCATCGTCCCAGGCCTAATCCGAGACTCCCAACTGACTTCCTTGCCCTTCTGTGCTGGGATTCTTGGCTCCCGTGGCCGATTGATTCCAAGAAAACCCATATCGACAAGACATCGCGCAAGCACAGGAGGTCTAGGAAGAGAACCTCTCACTCAGACACCTCACATCGTGTGCAATCTTGGGTTCAGGAGGTGTCTTCTCAAGTGACGCCCTCCGTGCCCCCGATACCGCCAACTGTGCCATCTTCAGCACCATCAGCTCCCCTTTCACATCCAGGTTCGCGATCCTCCGGGCCTCAGCAAGGAGCCGAGGCTGGAGAGGCTGCTTCGAATAAGGGTAAGAATATGATCAGAGGTGCACTCGCGTCATGTAATGCTAACTTTAGTGAAAAGGGCGGACCAAAGATAACAGTTCACACAGCTGATCAGTATATGTAATGGGACAGCAGCGAGAATTTTGCTTGACGAAGATCCGAGACACAAGCAGATGGTTGGGTCTTGGAGACATAGACGAACAGAATAGTAACGCCTGGACAGTGAAGAAGAGCATCGGAGACTTATGGGAACAAGAAAACGCAATCGATATTGACATTTGGCATCAATGAGAATGTCGGCGGATCGACGGCCACCTTCTCTATCTGAAACAGAAAGTGAATTTGCATGCACAGGTGTAAGCAGGTAATGGTCCTGGCAGTAGAGGATAACGGCTTGCAGGTCAAATGGTGGTATGTATCCAACTACCTATGGGCCTTGCGCTTGATATGAAGAAATGGGACCTCATAGTGTCTTCTGATGCCCAGCATCATAACGACCTTACAGCTGATCTTTTTGATGGCAGGAGATATGCCGGACAATGCTGATCTGGGTAAAAGGTGTCATTCATGGCTTTGCTGGTTGATGCCTGAAGTAAGCGGCCGCAACAAACCTACCTACTTTGCAACATAAGGTATATATATTTTAGTCAAGGTATTCTCAGATGTCTGTTTCTCTTTGTGCTTCATCCATTACTCACCAACAACATGCTTTTCGGCACACAGAGAACCGGCCTTGACGTGCTGTTGAATCGTCCACGCCCCAACAAATGGCAACAATTCTGGTCTAAGCCATATACCTTTCTTGCACATTTCTTATACTCTCTTCGTTACATTACCCACGAGCCTCCCACAAATCCCATCTCTGTTGTGTGCATATCAGACACGCACAATTCTCAACCTTGTCTACCCTTTGGAGATGTACTCATTCACGCCGGAGATCTTACACAGTCAGGGTCGTCAGGAGAGCTAAAGGCCACTATTGATTGGCTCAACTCTCAACCACACACACACAAGATCATCGTGGCAGGAAACCACGACATACTGCTCGATCAAGGCTGTGATAGTCGGGAAGAGTCAGCAGCTGAAAGAGAATGTCTAGTTTGGGGAGATTGTATCTATCTTCAGAATGAGACTACAACTATCACCTGCAGCAATGGCCGAAACCTAAAGATATATGGAAGTCCCCGATCGCCTCGCCACGGAAATTGGGCGTTTCAGTATCCACGGAGCCAAGATGTTTGGTCAGATACTGCTCCGAAAGATACTGACATTCTCGTCACTCACGGCCCTCCTTTCGCTCATCTCGATCTAAATCTCGGATGCCATTGTCTTCTCAGAGAGTTATGGCGCATCCGTCCTTTGCTGCATGTTTTCGGGCATGTACACGAAGGACATGGACAGGAAACTGTGGTGTTTGATAGATTGCAGAAGACATACGAGAAAGCCTTATGTGATAGCACCTTCTGGAGTCTAATGAAGGTATTCAAGGAGTTTTTAAGGTCGCTCCTAATGAGACAGAAGCCGGCGATGACGACCTGTCAACTTGTAAACTCAGCAATGGTCGGTGGACTTAGGGATGATGAGAAGAGAAAACCAATCAGAATCATTATTTAATTAACTTATCGAAGTGACTAAGAGAGCACTTGGGTATATTAGGTTCAGCTCTAAACAAAGGCCACATGCGGCTCAGCAGCAATTATGTTCATAGCCAGAAGCTCAGTGCTTCGGAATCTGTCCTCTGGCTATTCACAGGAAGAGGCCGGGTTAGTAATTGGCTCATCCAGACGACGTACAGCCTTGGCCCGGGGTGGTTGAACTTCAAGAACTACTTTACGGGCACACAGTTCCGCCTCGGCTTCTGCACTGGCGATAATTGCAGAGCAACACCAGGGTAAGCCTCTGTTGATGAGTCGGTTAAAGGTCACTGCGAGGTAGTGTGTGAGAACAGCAATGATCGCATAGCAGGCTGGATCTGGAATAGCCTTCACAGACCATGTCGATTGGTTGAAGAAGTACTCTCACTCAGAGCGAAGACCGACGGTATACCCAACGAGCAGATACTCATACGTTCGGTACAGGGATGCGGTAGGATCCTTCCCCTTGGTAAGAGCTGGTTTCCCCTGGCGCTCATTTCGTGAATCAAGCAACCAAGTGAGTTTCGGAGCATCGTGTATCTGGCCAGAAGAGGAGAGGCAGTTGAAGATAACCCGGGCTGCTGGAAAACAACACATGGTGGATACTTGTATGGAACAGTCAGATTCTTTCTTGTTTGTGTTAAGTATCCCGTTATGAGCCTCAGCAGCCGTTATCTAACCAAGTTGAAGGTTGAAAACATCCCAGATTTAATCGCCTAGGCTTAATATGCTCAGTTTTTGCCCACATGGAATGCCAAGATGGATGAAGTTCTTCAGCCATTAACTATTCATGTAAAGCTCTCAGGATTAAGGCTGCCGCCGCCTGAAGCTTCGCAAACTGAGAAGGTAACTATGATGATATTGACCCAATGAAGCTTTGCCTCCTGAGGGGTAATGAATGTTTGAATTATACTGGATCTCGGAGATGCCTGATATAGATTTCGAGACTGACTTGTAAACTTAAAAAATATACCATCAGCCGCAATAAAGCATAGAGAATATCAAGAAGCATTGTTCATCATGAGACGACAATCAATCTATGGTTCCACGATCCGAGGAAATGCCAAACATCAGATCACGCGATAAGAGACTCGCGCTGGGGGAGGAAAGAAAACTCAGAACCTTGACCCTAAATGACAAAAGATATTTAGGTAAATCTAGCCTAAGTTTAGGGACTCTTTACTAAGTTTATTTTAGCACCCACTTTCTTATGTCTTGAGTTTTCTTGCTCCCTGAGGGGCTATGGCATGTCTTTGCGGTGACATCTCCGGAAAACCCCCCACTTGTTCCGGCCTGCCGGCAACGGCCTGAAAGATAGAGCGTCAAGGGCGGGTCGGGGCACGGAATTGGAAAAGTCGGGGCCGTTATTGGCTTGCGGGGTTGGGGGCTCGGCTGGCAGTCTTCCATGGCCTCTTAAATGAGTCAACGGATCTTTGGAAGACTTTGGACGAGTTCCGGTGCAGATATATCAGAATTCCATCAAGCTTGAGACTAGAATCTGGCGGCAACTGATCGAACTGTCTCACCCGGTCAGGACGGCCCCTCCGAATCTACCCTTGTAAGAAGAAGAAGAAGAAGAAAAATCCCCAAACAGAAGGATTCCGAGGTTCTGTTTAAGGGTCTATCTGCTGGTTCGATGGCAGTGAAGCGAGGTCGGCAGTCGCCGGCGCAGCTCAGCTAAGACAGTTGAGGAAATTTTCCAGTGGCAAGCGATTGCGATTGGGCGATGAAATGGAGTCGGTGGGTGATTGATTCCTCTGATTGGGTGGGCCTCAGACTTTCCGAACTTGACCGACCACGCCGCGTGCACATGCTCAGTTAGGTATACCAACGCTCTCATTGGCAATTGCTGTTCTATCTACCTTACTCCGTAAGATTCTGGTCCTTGGCGCTCAGCCTTTTAACTATCGTCTCTTCCCTCCCCAACGGTCGACTTGCCTCTTGTGTTACTCTACTCCTTCAATTCAAATCCTCTCGATACCCCTTGTCTTGCTGTTCGTGATTTGCGTTGTTTCATCTTCCTATCGCCATCCTTCCGACCTGTTCCGCCCATCACAAGGACCCCCAGTTAACCCGTCCGTTGAATTTTTGGCCACCTTACCCCCGAGGCCCGCCATCTGTTTCGCCCTGAAACTTTTGCTCTTCATCCTTTCAAGACCAGCCATCGTCTCTCCAAAACAACATCAATCGTAATCGGCATCATGTCTTTCTCCAGCCTTGTTCAGGACTTGAGCCTTCGCGACTCCAATGGCGCTCGGCGCCCTCAGATCCCCGGTCCCCGCTCATCCGCCTCGACTTTCGATGACCGAGCTTCACACGTCTCGCGTGCTATGTCCTACACCAGCACTGCTGCCACCAGCGTCAGCATTTCCGGCGACATTTCAAGCCAGCTTCATGGTGGTTACTTCCACCCTCTGGCCCGGTCATGGCAGGCCGAGCGCCAACTCACAAAGGTATGTAGCGTAATTGAGCCCTTGGGTACTAGGCCGAGGTGGCTAACAGGATGTGTATAGTCCATGCTCATCTACCCTCTCTTCGTCACCGATGGCGAAGGCGATATGATTCTCGTCCCTTCTCTACCCGGCCAGCACCAGCTCAGCTGTGACAAGCTGATTCCCTTCCTCGAGCCTCTCGTTCATAAGGGCCTCCGCTCTGTTATGCTCTTTGGTGTCCCCATGCAAACTGGTACAAAGGACGCTCTAGGTACCGCCGCCGACGACCCCGAAGGACCTGTTATCAAGGCCATTCAAATCATTCGCCGCCGTTTCCCACAGCTCTTCATCTGCTGTGATGTCTGTCTTTGCGAGTACACTTCTCATGGCCACTGCGGTATTCTCCGTGATGATGGCAGTCTGAACAACCAGTTGTCTGTCGACCGTATTTCTGATGTCGCCATCGCTTATGCTAAGGCTGGTGCTCACTGTGTGGCTCCTTCAGACATGAACGACGGCCGCATTCGCGCCATCAAGCTTAAACTGATTGAGGAGGGAATTGCCCACAAGACCGTTCTTATGTCGTACTCGGCCAAGTTCTCAGGCTGCTTGTATGGCCCCTTTCGAGATGCCGCCGGCTCAGCGCCTTCATTTGGTGACCGCAAGTGCTACCAGCTTCCTCCCGGTGGCCGTGGTCTCGCACGACGTGCCATCGTGCGAGATATCAATGAGGGAGCCGATATCATCATGGTGAAGCCTGCTAGTCAGTATCTGGACATTATCAGTGATGCCAAGGACTTGGGTAAAGATCTTCCCGTGGCTGCATACCAAGTCAGTGGCGAGTATGCTATGATACATGCCGGTGCCAAGGCTGGAGTCTTCGATCTCAAAGCGATGGCTTTCGAGTCAACAGAAGGCATTCTTCGAGCTGGCGCTACTATTGTGGTCAGCTACTTCACCCCTGACTTCCTCGACTGGCTCGAAAACTAGGGTTTGCAAATTATACATGACATACAATAAGATTTATTTCAAGGCGTTGGCAGGTGTTTTGGACGAAAATGTGGGCGTTTCATAAACGAAGAAATGGAATAAGGGAAGGGAATTGATTGTGTTCTATCAAAAAGGACTATACGAATGGGATCAAGAATCACTCGCTATAATGAAAGACAATATATACATACGAACTTGAAATGACTTGCTTTCACTGGTGCTTGTTACCTATACATCACATCGATAATCTCAGTAATTTCAGCAAATATAGCTAGGTAATGAATGGGTTGAGAGGACTGCAGGCTGAGTTCGAGATGAAATACAGATTGTATAGCGCGGTGGGCGATCGAAGCGTATCTGTCAGGCTCGACCATTGCTGCTGAGATTCGGTTTTGGGCGAATGACCAGCACAGATGACGTGTCGTTCGTTCAAATCTATCAAGATGAGGTCGACGAGAAACTAGATGGCTGGCCGTGAAGCGGCATAGTGATAGTCGTGTCGATCACAGCACACTCTGGAGCCATGGGGCATGGAGCATGGAGCATGGACAGAAGCAGGTCCACAGGGCGATGTCGACAAGATTAGTAGATGCGAGATAGAACCTTGCAAGCTTATATGTTTTACGGTACGAGGTTAGCGAGGGTTGGTGCCTTGTGATACTTATTTGCTTAAGGTACTGAGTTGGCAGATTGAAGCCCATATAAAATCATCAATGTCGAGGTATACAGTGCATAGCGCCTCATGCATAAATTCAAGAATACGGTATCAGGACGCAACACGAACACTGTCTACTCGCCAACCCCTATCGTCTACGTTGGAAATCTGGGTCCGTCCTCTTGTTTTTGTCGTCGTCAGCTGTGAGCTCATGATGCGCTGTGTTGACGCGCCGGGAGCTCTCCCTTCCCTGAAGCGCCGCCCAGTTTTTCTCCACATGGGAGTTCAGTTGTAGTATCAGAGAGAGCGAAGAGAGACAAGCTTTATTGGGAGTTTCATGTTGACAATTGAGATCGGTCCCAGAAGAGGATGTGAGATCGAAGTCTGGACGAACCAACATACGAACCAACAAGTTTGCCAAGTATTGATCGACTACGTATCAAGTTAGTACCGTATCCTCCATGATCTCTCGGTTCACGTAGAACTCGACTCAGCTCGCCGCATTAGTTATTCTAGAGGTTATACATAATTAGCTCTTTTACGGTTTAGGATGGTGTTATGTTTGAGTTACGCTTCACCCGGGAATTTAGTCGAGCTGTAACGCCGGGAATACTACCTTGTGTGCCGCCGACCGTTCGTCTTAGATGGCAGTTTGAAGTGGTGCAGACGACAGGTGATGATGGGCCGTGTGATCGCCAGGGCGGATTTCCCATCTTGCAAAACTGAGGATGTGCTGTTCCTCAATGGCTCTGTCGTAAAGTCGAAGCCGCTTAGCCGTGCCAAACATTTATATGTAACCCTTGAAGCTGTCGGCTGTGTACTGTTCAGATGAGGCAATATCTGGTGCACCGTTGGAATGCTTGCATCACAGTCTAGGTATCCATAGCAGTTGAGAGGGTATGTGAGGCTATAGTACCTCACTGCTCACGTACGCGCGTTTCTGAGGGAGCATCCCAGTATCTGGAACCCTACATGTTGTAGATAATTGGGCCTGGAGGGACGTTATCATATTTGTGTGGTGGGTCCATGTCGAGGCGGGTTCAACGTCAAATGCAAATGAAGAAGAAGAACAAAGCCATTGGGATGAATTGGCAAGCATCTGAGAGCCTGTAATTACTAGACTATGCGTCAAAGATGAAAATATCTAGTTTTAGGAAGTCAGGAATAATCCTATGAAAAAAGGTATGCAGTTGAAGTTATCCAGTAGACGGAAATAAAGAAACGGACAGGTTTACCGGGGTAAAAACCTTGGCTTTTGCTTAGCCAATGCTTAATTAGTATTTACCTGAACTGACACCCCAGTTTTAAAATAGATGTCTCACCTTGGCGTGGAAAATCAAGGTACTCCGTATCATGGCTTTGTCTTTGTCAGCGGATGCCGTCGGAAACCTCTGTTGTCTTTTGATACACACATGATGTTTTAGGTGCGTTTCTTAGAGCCGCATTATCCATCTATCTACCTACCTTACCTTATACAACGATTGAACGTTGTGGAATTCTACCATCATGACACTTTCTATTTCATGCTTAAACTGATTTATGAGGAGACTCGGTTATCGGCATCATATCAAGCACTTGCCATGCAATCATCAACCACATTTTGCTATACAAACTCCACAAAGATGCTGCAGATCGCCATTCTTCGCCCCTGGTCCTGACTAGTATGCGGCTTGAACTGTCGAAGATCGGTAGATGGGTGGGCAATGTGGATATGCATTCATAGCATTTATAACCTGTGTTATACCATTATGTATGCACATGAGGAACCGAAGCAGGGCGTTTCAAGGCAAACCAAGTCGTTGAAACAAAGCGTGTCTCCAGTGATAGACGTTTGGCTCACGGGACGGTGCAAGTTGATAGGCTGCCTCTCTGTTCGTGCGAGCAACTGGAGCTGAAGCTGGAACGGGAACTGCAAGTGTCTGTCACTTGTATCGTAGTGATACTGTGAGATACTGTATGACCCTGACGCCCAGCCCCAACACTATGTATACCGTAGTCTGCCTTTTCCCTGTTTCCTTCTCTTCTGCGTCGTCGTCGTCGTCGTTGTCGTAGCCCTTTGTTCTCTACATCAACGGCCGTGTTTCTTCAGTACCTACCTACAAGAGACTACAAGAGATCCCCTGGTGGCCATCTCTTGGCATCTCAAGTCCTCGCTCTCATCCTCGTTTCTTCCTCCACAGCTGATCTCTCGGCAAATACTCGTCCAGTTCCTCCAGTTTTTGTTTACTTTGGTCAAAACCGTTCCATTTGTTTGCGACACCAGCCACTGAACGATTATTACGCTCCTTCCATTTCTGTCGTTTTCTGTTCCACGCTTTCCATTTGGTAACCCACGCCCTCTTTCCCTCTTTCCCTCTTTCCCTCTTTCCCTCTTTCCCTCTTTCCCTCTTTCCCTCTTTCCCTCTTTCCCTCTTTCCCTCTTTCCCTCTTTCCCTCTTTCCCTCTTTCCCTCTTTCCCTCTTTCCCTCTTTCCCTCTTTCCCTCTTTCCCTCTTTCCCTCTTTCCCTCTTTCCCTCTTTCCCTCTTTCCCTCTTTCCCTCTTTCCCTCTTTCCCTCTTTCCCTCTTTCCCTCTTTCCCTCTTTCCCTCTTTCCCTCTTTCCCTCTTTCCCTCTTTCCCTCTTTCCCTCTTTCCCTCTTTCCCTCTTTCCCTCTTTCCCTCTTTCCCTCTTTCCCTCTTTCCCTCTTTCCCTCTTTCCCTCTTTCCCTCTTTCCCTCTTTCCCTCTTTCCCTCTTTCCCTCTTTCCCTCTTTCCCTCTTTCCCTCTTTCCCTCTTTCCCTCTTTCCCTCTTTCCCTCTTTCCCTCTTTCCCTCTTTCCCTCTTTCCCTCTTTCCCTCTTTCCCTCTTTCCCTCTTTCCCTCTTTCCCTCTTTCCCTCTTTCCCTCTTTCCCTCTTTCCCTCTTTCCCTCTTTCCCTCTTTCCCTCTTTCCTTGGGGTTCCTGGGCCACCTCCTTCCTCTTTTTCCCATCTCTACCAGACCAGGACCGTCCAAAAGGTCTCTCTGGACTTTCAACCATGAGTCGTCATTCTCATTCTATACACTCACTCTCTGAAGAGGAGAAGATGGGATTGCTCGATAACAGGTCTGTCTCCGACGTTGACAGTGAGAGTGGTCGAGATGATCATGACCACCATCGCCTTCACTTTGAGAAATGGGCCGGCCCCATTCTCGCTCCCGTGGACTACGTTCGTTCAACCCCTTGGAGAGTTTACCTAGTTCGCTTCGCCTGGTTCTTCGTTCCCAGTTATCTTCAGGGACGACATGTTCGGGAACAGATTCGACCCGCCAAGCTCGCTCCTACAGCCTACCTCGACGGTATGCGAGGTGTTGCCGCCCTCGTCGTCTTGTTCTGTCATTTCTTCTACCAGGCATTCGTCATCGCCAAAGGTTGGGGCTGTGACGATGCCCACTACAACATCTTGAAGCTGCCAATTATCCGATTGTGGTATCAGGGCCCTCCAGCTGTCTGTCTTTTCTTTGTCATCTCGGGTTATGCCCTCTCCTATCGACCTCTCAAGCTCATCCGGGGTATGAACATCCAGGACTTCTCGACTACCATGAGTTCTCTGGTGTTCCGACGAGGCATACGTCTATACCTTCCAACCGCTATCTCCACCCTAATGATCGTCTCCTTCATCCGCTTGGGTGTTTACGAATGGACGAGAGAGTTTGCCATGGATCGTACTTTCATGAGGAACGTCAGAGAACCTCATCCTTCACGTCTCCCTACAAACCATGCTCAGTTCGCAGAGTGGGCAAAGGATATGTTCGATTTTGTCCATGTCTTCGGCTGGAAGACCCACGGTGGAAGCACCAGTAGGCCGAAACATTCCACTTGACTAAATCCTACTAACCATTATCTAGACTATGACCAGCATCTGTGGACCATCCCTGTTGAGTTTCGTTGTTCGCTGTATCTCTTCCTCACCCTAATAGCCACTGCTCGACTTCGAAGCCAGTACCGATTCATCACGGTTTCCGGCATAATGCTCTTTACCTACCGAAATTCACGTTGGGAATTTCTCATGTTCCTCTGCGGCATGGTCCTGGCTGAGATTGATCTTATACGCGGCGCCCACGTCTCACCTCCTGCTCTTCCCATCGAGGAGAAGACCCAGTTTAATCAACGCCGTTGGTACCAGAGCGCTTTCTGGGCAATTTTTAGTGTCGCAAGCTTATATCTTATGAGCCAACCCGATGAGGGTGGTGATCGAACACCGGGCTGGATCTACCTTACGTCGCTGATTCCTAAGTGGTGGGCGGCTGAGAAGTACAGATACTGGCAATGTACGGGTGCTGTTATGTTTGTTCTCGCAGTGAGCCGCTCGTCTAACTGGCAGCGCGTATTCAACTCGGCGTTCGTGCAGTACTTGGGCAAGATCTCCTATGCCCTTTATCTTATGCATGGACCCGCCATTCATGCTGTTGGATATCATTTCGAAAAATGGTCCTATAGCGTGACGGGCACCGAGGGGCACCGCTTCACTGCTGGTTTCGTCCTGAGTTCGTTATTTGTGATTCCAACTATCTTTTGGTGGGCTGATATATTCTGGCGAGCGGTCGATATCCCAACGGTCAAATTCGCAAAATGGTGGGAAAGCAAGCTTATTGTTAAGTCGGACTAGAGTTCATGGCACCGGAAGAAAACTGATTCGTGATATTCGGTGTTTGAGGTTAGCGTTTTGCAAGCTTTGGTTCTACAGAGGCTGGTCTTCGTTCCGAAGACCTATTCCGCGGCGTTTGGGTGGTTGATTTCTATCGCACAAGGGACAGAGGGAGGAGTCCATTTCTTTCATCCCCGGAGAGGTCTGTGAGATGTCGTGACTTGGTGGCATCCAGACGTTCCGTTCAGTTGCTAAAACAGTACCATATTAAAAGAACTGTTAGATCATTTTGTGTGCGAAGATAGGTGCAGAAAGGTCAACAAAATACAACCACTTCTATTTCGAGCTTTATCGTGTGTGCATCGGCTATACCTCTCTTGGCGATTACCCAAGCTCTTGGGTCCTTTTCTATATGGTTTTTCTATGGTAAATAGGACTGGCAATCTAGTCATCGTTAGATCGTGCATACACCCGTTTGCCTGCCACCCATGTCTCCTTAACTTTGAGGGTGCGTAAATCATCTATGTCATAAGACTCGATAGATTTATCAAGGACAACCCAATCAGCCAGAGCACCGTCGCGGATGACACCAGCGCGACTATCGAGAAATGCCCCATAAGCAGGAGCTCCTGTGAATCCCCACATCGCTTCATCCAAGCTCAGTGTCTCTTGTGTGTGCCAGCCATCAGGGCTATCGTCTGTTCCACGACCCGTATGCGGACTTCGACGGGTTACGGCGGCGTAGATGCCCTGAAATGGGTTGGGGGGCTCGACAGGAAAATCACTACCCAGAATCGGATGGGCAGAAAGAACAGAACGCATCCGGTAGGCGGAGGATGAGAGACGGTCTTTGCCAAGACGAGCAAGAGCATACTTCATGTCTGATGTTGCGTGTGTGGGTTGGATAGAAGGAATGATACCGACTTCTCGAATCCGTCGCTGATCATCCGGGTGAATTATTTGGGCGTGCTCAATGCGAAAGCGATGACGAGCTTGACAAGAAGCACGTGCTTCAATCTGGTCGTGAGACCCATTTGCGGGCTGGTCCGGAGTCGAAGGGTGTGCGCCCTGAGCAGTAGCCTCATGAAGACACTGCTGGACAAGAGCCGCCTCAAGAGCGTCAACAGCGTTACGATTGGCAAGATCACCGATAGCATGGATATTGACCTGGTATCCGTCAGCTGCCCAGCGCTTGGTCACATCGGTAAGAGCAGAGGCGTTGATAAGGAGCGAGCCTGATGTCCACGGGTGATCGGAGTACGGTTCGAGCATGGCGCTGCCCCAGCTTCCGAGAGCGCCGTCTATCTGAGGTTAATCACTACCTTTGATAATTTTGATGGAGACACGTACCCGCAAATAGCTTTACACTCTGAACTGCAAAGCGATCATCGTCTCGGGCGAACTTGACAGCTTCCTCTGGGCAGTACGAGTTACGCTGAGGACATTCCAACATTGCGTAGACACGAAGGGTCCAGTCGTCCCCCGAAGAGAGCTCGTTATAGAGATTTAAGGTATCTGGAGTTGCTCCAGCATCGTGCATGCCAACAAGACCAACCTCGTTAAGGCGCTTCATGGCGGTCTTGACTGTACGAGCCTTGAAGTCCCGGCCAGGCTGAGGCCAAATTGAGATGACCAAGTCCATGGCGTTATCGCAAAAGACACCGAGGCCAGGGTCGCGGATGATCTCACCTCCCGGGACAGTTTCAGGGAGGTTTGAAGGAAGGAGATCGAGAACAGGCTTGGAAACCCAAGTGCAGTGAACATCAATGCGATCAAGCATGAGATAGATGCCGCTGAGCTCTGTATCCTGCGTGATATCTGCCTATGGAACTTCTTAGTGTGTGACGGGAAGCTGAGAGATATGAGTATCTTACAGCTGTAGGCATACGCCCAAAAAAGGTCTGATCCCATCCAACTCCGCGAACCCAATTATCTTTCGATCCGGCACCAGGGTTGGCAGAGATATAGTCTTTAATCCTCGCACGCGCCTCCGCGAGAGATTGGGCACCAAACAAGTCAACAGAGTGGAGGAACTCTCCGTACTGGAGCAAGTGACCATGTCCATCCCAGAGTCCTGGAATCACATAACCATCTATCGTGGGCTGGTCAGCGTCTCGTGGACCAACAGCAGTAAAGACACCATCCGCAACAGTAAAACATTGAGCTTCAGCCTGATCAGGATCATGAGTTCGGATGGAATTATAACAATATGTTGCTGATTCTCCCTCGTCCGAAGCTGTGAGTGGCTGTTGAAGACGATACGCAACAGCAAAAGCGACAACTATGAGGGGCAGGACGAGTCCCCATCTGACCAAAGAGGCTGTGACAGCCATCGTCTAACGCGTGACTTATAACTGAACTGCTACTCCTGAAGTAAGTAACAGAGCCTAGTTTTGTAAAGGCATTTGGATCTTTTTGAAGATGGCGATGTTGGGGTGATGTGGGAGACATGATTTGATATGATAGCTGCATGTTATCGATAAGAATTTCATTGATCTTTGTGGGGGAAGCTGCATTAATACGCAGAAAGAGGTTTTCTTCTTAAAGTTTGATTTAGGTGTAGTAGTACGTATCATAGAAAAGAAAAGATTAGGTATGTCTCTATAAGATACATTCATAGAATTATCGCATACAAATGTGCCTTGCTTCCATTTAAATGTATGGAAAAGATTTGTGTCAGCGAGGGATCCTTGCCTAATTGCATCCCAATCGTGAGCTTACCCCAGAGTCCTAGCTCTCCACACTAATTCGTACCTTAATTGAATCACCACACAGATTCTCCCCAGCGCTGATTGATTGCACAAATGTTGACCTATGTGATATACTTCTAAGGATACGTAAGTGCTGCGAATAGCAGCTCTATCGTTCGCTCTCAAACACCAAACTCAACTGGTCTCCAAACAATAGGAGATAGACACTTGGTGTGACTGTTTGTGATGACTTGCAATAACTACTGGCTGAATACGGCAAACAAGACGCTGCCGTGGCTGTTACACTGAATACCTAGGTAGGTAGGTAGCCTACCTATATCTATATGTTTAGATGCTTACCTGGAGCTGTCTATATAACCAATCACACGGCACTGGCCGACTTAATCCGACAGTGTCAGATTGACTTTCTTTAGGAAGCTTCCCATCCACCTTTAACACATCAGCAACAACAGTAACGATAACTGTCATCTTTGAAATCTCGCCATCTATGAACAAGAAAAGACTAAACCCCAAAAATGGCTCTATCGCGAGCTGAACTCGAGTCCATCGTGGCTGTTCATGTTCGAGAGCCCCTTGCAGCCGACACCCTCACAGCCGCTTTCAAATCCAAACCCTTCATCCCTATTGAATCGATCATCAACCTCCGCGATCTAGGTGCCGTTCCTGGCAGTGCCATACGCCCTGGGTATATCTTCCGTTCTGGTATGCTTGACGCCGCCGCCGCCGCCGACCCAGAAGCTATGGCCTGGCTCACTGCCAACGTCAAGACTGTCTTTGATCTTCGCAGCAAGGAAGAGCGAGCTACGTACCCCAGTCCCAAGATAAGCGGCGTCAAGTCTGTCTTCTGCGAGCGTGTTGCTGAATACCCCCAGCCTAGTCCCGCTGACTTTGCTATTGATGATGGCAGAACTGCTTGGAGGAAGCAGTTGATGGCTGTCATAGCGGCGTACAAGCCCTCTATCCGAGCAGTCCTCGAACACGTGAGAGACAACCCGAACGAGCCCTTTCTCTTTCACTGCACTGGTAGGAAAACCACGTTTCTGTCCAAAGGGTGTGAAACTAATCGTAAAACTGAGCTATAGCTGGCCGTGACCGCACGGGCGTCATGGCAGGGCTCCTGCAGACCCTTGCCGGCACAAAGCAACAAGACGTCATCTTCGATTACATGCTATCACGGATTGGTATCGAGCCAGCTCGCGAGCGTCTACTCTTGTTCATCTTGGCAAACATTGATGTGAAGAGCACTGAGGAGCCTGGCTTTTGGAACATGGTCAGCCTACGCCCGAGCTTTTGGGAGGCTTTTGGTCAAGGTGTCAAAGCCGAGTATGGAGGATGGGACGGCTACGTGAAGGGCCTTGGGTTCTCAACCAAGGATCTGGAAACCATCAAGAAGAACTTGCAGGCTTAACGATGTCATGGCCGGATGCTATCCCCTGAAGGCAGGGCAGTACAGTATCGGAAATGGTTAAAGTTGGCTAAAATGAGGTTTATCGCTGTACAATTTTACTATCTCCATTGCGTCTGGGTAGGATACGTTGAAATAACCATAGCGCGATCTAAGGGACTTGAGGAAGCAATGGATCGAATGGAAGTTGGAAATGTTGGATATTCTCTTCTAGGTAATCCATTCATGGTTGATCTTCTTGCCCATCATCATCATCATCATCATCATCATCATCATCATCATCATCATTTCATCCCAATATCTCACTTAAGGGGACAAGAAATGATGAGTCCTATTAATAGACGCAATGGTAGCCCAACTTTAACACACTCATCGTCACTCAACTTTGTAAAGCCAGTCATTTATGTAAGACCGAGTATCCTACCTAATTCATCTGCAGCCCTATGACATCACCTCCACTGCTGGGGGCCCTGTCTGGGAACCCGTTGGACCCTGCATCTTGAGCAAGGGTCTAGTGCCCGCGTACCAATTAAACTGCATGGCATCCCATCTAGTGACGTTTCAGTACATCTTTAAAACGTCAATTCCGCCACTGTCCTGTAGACCCAACAGCCGATTCGTTCGTTCGCTCCCATCGTGATCTAAGCTGTATTTCCAAGTTTTGCTTCTCATCAAGGGGGCCTTTGGGCCATTCCATCTTTCAGGGTCCAACCAAGTTAGAGATACTGTAGTCAATAGTGGTGGTATCAACTCTTTTGGATCTGCAGACAACGAGATCTGCTGACCAGGTTTCCCTGACTAAGGTACCTACGTATTTCATCAATGATCGTAATAGGTGATGCAATGATTCTTGTCCAAGCATGGTTCCTTGCTCCAGTACGTTATGTTGCGCAACTAGGTAGGTATCCGAAAGTATATATAATATCTCGTTGCAACCATTCCTCAATATCGTTATCAGAATCATCAATACAACAACCCCACAAAAGCACAAACATTAGCACAGACAGTCACATACACACACACTATTGACTTCCCCTCCAATCTACCATTCAATAAACCACCCAATATGCCTCTCACACGAACTCACCGTCACACCGCTCCCCGTCGCTCCATCTTCAGCACCCGCCGCCGTGCTCCGGCCCATTCTCATCGTCATACAACAACCACCACAACC
This sequence comes from Fusarium subglutinans, assembly GCF_013396075.1. NCBI lineage: Eukaryota > Fungi > Ascomycota > Sordariomycetes > Hypocreales > Nectriaceae > Fusarium > Fusarium subglutinans. The sequence continues at coordinate 62,357 of NW_023502256.1, forward strand.
ACAACCACAAAGCCCCGTCGCCGCGGCATGTTCAGCGGCGGTGCTAGTCGACGAACGCATGCTACAACCACTGCACCTGTTCATCACCACCAGCGTCGACCTTCCATGAAGGACAAGGTCAGTGGTGCCCTCCTCAAGCTCAAGGGTAGTTTGACTCGCCGACCCGGCGTCAAGGTATGTTCATTCTAACTGCTCTCGGGTCAACGGTATACTAACGTCATTAAGGCTGCTGGCACTCGACGCATGCGCGGCACTGATGGTCGTGGTGCACGCCACCACCGCTATTAAACTCCCCAAGTAACTTGTTAGTTATGTCAAGCGGTTCTCAAGTAGACCGAGGATACAGGAAATTCCGGAAGTCGAACGGAGTATGGAATAACGGACATTGAACTTATACACAAACATGTACGATTATGATAGCGTTGATACCCTTTACTGGGAGTTGAGGATAATAGTATGATTTGTTATACGGCTATAAACAAGCATGAGCTTGTACTGCCACTGCCAGTGACTTTATCTATGACAATCTCGCAGCTCGTCATAACCATATAGCCTTCCGGCTTTCTTCTAGTATCAGAACGGTTGCTGTTGTTTCTGCCCCTTAGTTGACTACAAATTATGCGCGTATTCCCATAGGCTTCCATCACCTGCGATGATTTCAGATTAATGCAAAGGTTCACGGACTGTCGCAGTGTTCCCAAGACCTGTCAATGTAGCTCGTCCACATCAGAAGGGGAAACACCAGCTGGACGATAAGGGGGCATCAACCGAATATCCTTGTGCAACTTGACCGAATTTTGTAGCACGTAAGGGCCTCGTACCAATTGGAGCATCGATGTTGAGGAGCCTCGGCGGTGGTGAACTTTCCCGCACATTGGATCAACCAGCTCGTCAATATTCGTGACCGACAAACGAGCTAAGCTCAATCTCTTCCTTTCACATGCCCTCAGGGAAGGGCTTGCGTCCATAGATTCCATTATAAGCTCATCCATGTCGTACTTGACAGGCTCAGAGACACGACCATGAGTATACTGCTGGAATTGGAGCTCCAACTTCTCTAGAGCTTCTTTGCTGGGCGACGGGTGTTTCTTCGTCCTGCTAGAGGTATGCAAGTCTCTCTTCGCTTTATCCGAAACTTGTCGAGCTTGAGTGATCGAATTAGCCAACACATCGCCAACAGGTTCCAAAAGCTTATGGCCGAAAAAGTGGTGTTGCCCGATTTCTTTTCGGCCAGTCGTCGATAAAGATCCCGGTCTCTCATTAAAATGAGTTTCTGGTATGTGCATATCGCTGTCCACGGAGCAGGAACCACTGCTCGACGTTGATGGGCGCTCGACTAGAATCCGAGGGGTTGAAGATCCGACTGGTGTACTGTTCAAGAACCTATCTTCAATGTTGTCGTCGAATCCCTTCTCGGATTCGAATGGATTGTATAGCGAAGGGGGAGGCGTCTTTGGATCATCGTGAGAACCTTGATTCAGCCGGTTGTCGAAACATGTTAGAGCTCGCCTATCAGCTCGTTCAGAGAACGGATCCTCCACAAGTTTTCCATTTCTGAGGGACTTTCCATCGTCTGCTAATGGCTTTCTGTTAACGCGACCTCCAACAATTTGCTGGACTTTACTTTTATTGAGGTTATCCCCTTCATTCAAGCGGAGCTCAATGTTGCTGATCGGAGAAGCGTTCTCAGTTGATGCATGTGAGCGAGGAGTAGGAACAAGGCTCCCTCGACTCCACCCATCACCTTGTTCATCGCCTAAGTGGGAGAAGGCCCGGGCCTGTGTTTCTTCGTGATTCACGGCTTTTGGATGGAAGCGATCCCAAGCATTCGAGACTTTTGCACGCACTTTCGACGGCACCATACGCGTGAATCTTGAGGTCGAGCAGTTGGCTTGTTGTGGCAAAGGCTTGAGTGCATTGGTAGCCGCCAGCATAGCGGCCAGTTTCCCACTAATTTCTTCACCAGCACACCGGTCTTGTATGCGAGGAATCTGGCATCCTTCTGCAACTCGATTTCTTGCATTATTGTCACAGGTTTCGAGCGCCACAGATGTCGCCAGTGCGAAGTCTTTGGTAGGGTGAAACTTGAGGGGGTCATAAGACAGCGATCTCGTAGGCACATGGCGGCGTTGTAAGCTTGTACTTGGTCGCTTCTGTGATGTATCCCTGTGTCTACCAGTCGTGGCAGCTCGTCTAGGAACTATTCCCACGGCTTTCGATGGCGAGTGCTTGCCCATGCGGGAGGCCCGAGGGCGAGTATCCAAAGACCTGAGTGGTGTTTTGATAGGTGACGGGAAATCCAGTGGCGGGATAGCTTGGTTGCCATCAATCGAGACCGAGTTTCTCGGTGTAGTGGTCCGGCGCTTTTTTGGAGACAAGTCTTCGCCTTCATTGGAGAGGCGCTCTGGTGTGGAATCGTCTAGTAGCCAGCTTGCCATTTCATCCGCAGTTTGCGGATCAACCATTGCTCTCTTCCGGGATGCTTGCTTGGAGGAATTGTTTACATGGAACTCTGCTTTCGAAAGAGTTAGAAATTTATCAAGGAAGACATGTGGGATAACATACGCAGCCGATCAGGTAGTAAAGGTTTTGGTATGGCTCTTTGGCGACGTGTTCCCAGCGCCCTCAGGATACTTCTATTTCTCTTCTTTCCGTATGTGATGGCAGTTGGCATCGTTGGTACTTGCTGTGATTAGAGTGTAGCGAGTGAGTGAGAAGAAGCGAATCAATGGCTCTATCCAGCGGTGATGAGCTGGAAAATTGGCTGTTATCAACCCAGACCATCCGTTGAGTGTGAAGAGAAGCCGAATGATATGCAAGCGAACAATGATGGGCGCATGCGGTTGGCAGTTTGTCGAAATAGGGTCAGAATCCTTTATCTGCAGTATGTCACTCGAACACCTTCATTTTTCTGCCAAAATGGATCGCCAGGCCCAAGTACAGGAACTTGATCGAGAAATGAGGTTGCAAGAGTTTGAGTGTAAGAGCTGAAAAACGAGTGAGTGAGTGGACGACCCGGTAAAGAATGAAAGAGGAAGGTTCACTTCATATGTATGTACCATGCCTAAGTTGGTCCCTTGCTTTACGTACATATGCCGGCAAATGAGGTGAGGTTGGAATTGCAGGAAGATAGGTACCTTTGGTCAGGATACATAGGAGCTATGTACTTAGAAAAGAGTTGAGAAAGAACGTTAGGTTAGTGAGATAATATAGTAGATACCGACCGAGAGTCGATATCACTGCCAAGCAGTGCTCGCAACAGTTGCCCTTGGTTTCAGGCAACTAACGTCCTTGTATTGGACACTGAGCTGACCTATGCCTAAGGTAAGCAGGTGGTATGCAGGTGTTTTTGTATGTCAATGTGGAGATCGTGATTCGAGGAGGAATTCCCGTGATACCTCTATGAGTAGGTAGTCGACGAGAGTAAAACCACGCTCCCTCCATATTTGTGAGCAGCCACTTGCAGCACCATCACACAATGGCCGTCATACGCCAAGATGCATAGTACTATGACGCCTCTTCGCTCTTTCCCGAACAGAGTTCAATATGAAGGCTATCGTGCAATGTTGCACTGCAGATTATGTCCTGGATGCGATTTGACGATTAGTACTAACTCAGAACCATGCTACCCCTGACTTACATCAAGCGACTTGGAAGGCGAGAAGTGTTTAATAACAACACGATATTTCCATCATGGAACCGAGAAGACGAAGCCTTCAAGACATAAAAGGCTTACAGACTCAATTTTAGCTTGTTCATAAGTGTCCAAAGAAGTCAATTACTGAATTATTCTTAGTTGTACATTATATTCACCAACCACTTTAGTATCCTACCGATGATAGCACAGTATAGCCGCATACTCAGACAAGGAAATCATAAAAAGACAACCGCAGCTTCAGAATTAGGCAATCATAGCTTGAGACAGTTCCCGTTCTTCTGCTCGTACAACTTGGTAACCTCATCCTGAAAACTGGCCCGAGACTTGGGGGCTCAGACGATGTACTCGAGTTCATGGAGCTTCGCAAAGTCTCTGAAGGCTTTATTCATCCGAAACACTGTTTCAAAACGAGTCACTTGCTTTGCAGATTGGAGGATGGCTGTAGTGAGATGATTTCAGTTGTTGCTCGCTGCCTACGTACTACCTAGGTACATTGGTGACGAGGAAGCACGTGATACCACAGCCACGAACGCGACTTGTGGCTGAACCTTTTTGTCTTGATCGTGGCGCATTTTCGCATCATCGTCGCCTCGCCGAACTACCAGAAATTTCTCTCGAACGACGGCGGGTCTACCACGCGAGATCGGGAGTAAACGGCAAGATAACCTGATTACGGTTTGCAATTCCATTATCAAGAATCACGATGTTCTGATTATGAATCTGGCTGGTTTCCCGCATCTTATAATTCCTTGAATCCAACACATTAAATCCGAAAGCTCCGACCAGTTACGATTAATTATCGCGCCTCTCATCCGTTTCGACCGACCACGAAGTTTCTCAACCACGTTCTCTTCGACTGTAAACCTACGACTCAGGAGGGCATTGGATTTTGCGGCTAAAGCGACCTCATTCGATAATCATGTTAAGACAACCTGTTCGCGGCGTGCGTGCGCCTTTGCGAGCCTTCAGCCAACCAGCTCAACAGGCAGCCTGGAATGGCGCATGGAGGAGACTCTTTACATCACAGTCGCAAAATAAGACCGCGCGTCAGCTTTTGAGATGGAAGGCCGTCCCTTGGGATAGTATGATGGCCAGACTGAGGAGCGCTCGCTTCGGTATCGGTTCTGCAACAACGCCAGGCATGCTCCAAGGCGTTTTAAGGCGTGGCTTTCGATTTACCACAAAGCGCAAGACAAACAAGAAGCCGACCGTTGGCGAAGCCGAGGAACCAAAAGGCCTCACCGCCAAACTCAAGAAGCTTACAAAGGAATACGGCTGGGTGACCGTTGGCGTTTACCTCGGGCTGACCGTTCTCGACTTCCCATTCTGCTTTCTGTTTGTTAGAATGGTCGGTGCTGATAAAATCGGTAAGATATTGCCGCGGCCTCACCTAGATCCGTCAACGAGGCCATGCGGTCCTTTATTCTCAGTGGGTTGCTAACTGATGCCGCCGGCGCTATTTAGGCGAGGTCGAACATCGTGTGATGTCGTCAATCAAGCAGATGATCCCCGATACTGTTCGGGAGGCCTGGCACACCTACTGGCAATCGTTTAAGAAGGCTGAGGCGAGAGCACTTGGCGATGACGATATCAGTGACAAGATGGAGATGGCCACATGGGGTGTCGAGAAGGCCGAGGAACGCAATCGTACAGATGCTAGTGAGTACTACCATTAGATTTTGCCCCTGGGCGCATGCATTAGGTGCTTCCCATCGCCCCTAACAGCTCGTGATGTGGGCAGCAGAGTGCGCTTGCGGAGTTGGTGAGAAAGGCTAACGACTCAATCTGCGACAGGTTTAGCAACTCAGCTGGCGCTGGCGTACGCCATTCACAAGAGCTTCATCTTCATCCGAGTGCCATTAACGGCCGCCCTAACACCCAAGGTCGTCAAGATCCTTCGATCATGGGGCTATCAGATCGGAAAGAAGAAGGCTTAGCTGGTCAAAGATGGCATCATAACGGTTCGAGACTGGAAACTCACAAGCCTCCAAACGCAGAAACGCTGTTTATGAAACGCTTGGCTTGGAGTGTAAGCCACTTAGACGGTATTTGTATAATTAGTGTAGTCAGTCCTTGGTGTTGGCTGGAATTATTGATGGATAGACTTGATTGTATAGTACAACTCCTTAACTCTGAAGCACACATCTGGGCATTTGTTTCCTGTGGCTGAATCACACGGGATGAAACATCTGGGCCGCAGACAGATCCAGCAAAATCGGCTGCACCGAGCCAGTGATCAGCCAACAGAATGGCTGTAGTTGGAAGCGTATTCAGGAACCGGCTTCGGATGGCCTAAGCCATTGAACTCTAACATGGAGGCGTCGAATAGGAGTGACCTGAATGGCACAATAGGAAACAGACGTGAAGAAGCCCAGACTTTCAATAATGGCCGTAAGAAGCTTGGCATGCCTCTCGTCCAGAGGAGGATAGTGCGCCGATAGATCTGCAACCGCAACGTTTTGAACAACGCCATGTGCTCCCATGGGGCGTTGTTTGAGATTATCTCGAGATGGCGGCGGCTAACTTGGAACTTTAGAATGGGCCTCGAAACGCCAAGAAGGTCACCAAGCAGCGAGCGGGGCGTCAATTGTGGACAAGAGGAAGAAGAAGGCGACTAGAAGTTCTGGAAGAGCCGTCAGTTGTGGATTTGGCAACCAGTCTCAACCGTGTTTGACCCACGGCGTTACGACTCAGGCTCAAGAGTCAGTTTGCTGATTGACTTTGATTTGCCCTGGCCGATGTCATAGCAAAGACCGAGCGAGTCGCGAAAGGATCCTCATGATTTCGGGGATCTGTAAAAGACTGGAAAGAAACCCGTTCGGAGGAAGTGGAGATCATCGTTGGTGCGAAAGTAAAAAGATCCTATTGCCTCTGAATATCCAGAACTGGAGCTAGTCCCGGGCGCTCATGTTTCCGTTGAATCCATGCGTGACAGGTCAAGAAAGTCAGGGTTCAAAATCAAGGTTCAGGTAACGTTGACCCCCCTGCAGTAATTAAAGAATTGGGGCGGGCTTTAGTGAGCGGGAATAACGGCTAGTTAAGTTGGCGATTGTTTCAAGTGCCTGACTCTTAGCGGTGGGAACTTACCAGGGTTGGTTTTGTTCCGCGGTTTTCGATAAGGTGGGCAGGTGGGCTTGCTTGATGATATGCATGCATGGAGGAGCATTGTCCACCTTGTGACTTTGGAGTTTGGAGAGAAACCTGCCAGCCTTTTACAGGCTCACTCCCTCGGATTCCTGAATTTCCCATAGTACATCACCTTCCATGATGGGACACATGGATAGATGTAAGGTACCTACCTAAGGTAATGTGCATAAGGTACCTACATAATCGGCGCTAAACAGCGGCTCCGAGAAGTGGGCTTGATACATTAGTAGTGTGATCCGCTGTTGGCCTTGCAATGGATGTTTAGACGCACGCGAGATGTCATTCACCGTTCTCGTTCTCGTGATTCAACCCTTTGATTTGGGGTTTTTGGTGTTTTCGCCCCTACTTATTTTCTTCTCTTCTCTCTTTCTTTTTTTTGTGTTTTTCTTTTTCTTAGTCTAAGCCCTGAAACTCGGACCGTTGAGGCATACATACTATACACTTATTGTGATGGCCTAAAACGGCAATCAATTCGCCGTCAGTAAGACAAATTAGCTGTCTACCATAAGAGAACAGCCAAAATCAAATAAAAGCCCAGATGCCCAGGCACGGATAGATGGCAATCAACCATATGCCTGCGATTGCCCGTGCAAGGGATCCCTGCAATGATCAACCCAACGGCTCAAACAAAACGTGGAGCATCCAGTTCACGTACTACGTAGTAAAGGCTTAGCAAGCAAACAGGGAGGCAAGCAATTCAACAAAGCAGGGAGAACAATTGGTGCTCGACAATAGAGTTTGGCGATGAAGCAGCGGTGGACACGCTTAGCCCAGTAGTGGACGGTCCGTGGAAATTACATGACAGGGCGAGTGGAACTCAAGATAATTCATGGTTGTTTAAAACGGACAGTTTACAGTATGAACAGTCACAACGTCAGCAGAACCCGAGAATAGCGTCAGGCTCAACCATCAGGCGGCGATTCGCCATGCCATGTGGGAAAAAGTGGCTCCTATTTGGTACATATGTAGCAAGGAGCACGGCCAAGGCCAAGGTAAGGTAAGGTACTAGTCGGCCACTGTAACATCGACGGTTGTGAGATGTGATGCGAAATCAAACTGAGGCAGGGGACCAGAGACTAAAGTGTTCTTCACCAGCCTTTTGATTCGTGACTTTGCCGCTCTTGGGACGGGAATCTTATGTAGTTGACCCGGCGCGTAGCTCGCCAATTCTCTTGTGCTTCACCATGCACCCAGGACCTGGTCTGGTCTGGTTCAGGTGGATAGTCATAACTCCGGAGCGTCAGGGTTGGCATCGACAATCACATGGATCATGATCCCCCACATGTTTTTCGGGACAAAGAGATCTGGAGTTGGAACTGGAGCGGAACAGCCTGTGGACCACTGCGGAAGAGACCCGGTCCAGCATCCATCTCAACTCAAGTAACAAAGTGTGTTTGTGTATCAAACGGTGACTTGTAATGACGCTTTAGTGCTGTTGCATCACCACTAACTAGTTACTAGTTACCGAACCGGTGAGAACAAAAGGTTGACTCAACGCAAAGAGATGGCAAGTGTTGGTTGTTGTCTCAAGGGTCACAGGGCACACTGATGACGATGTTGAGTCAGGCTGCTGCAACGTCGGAGAGAAATGGAAATGAGACTGGGAATAATAGTGCCACTTAGTGGAGGTCTTACTGATCGCTACATTAGCTTGATGTCTTGGCGATGATCCGTATTAGGCGCCCTGCTGAGAGGATGTAACAACCACGCACACAGCCCTTCAACTCTGATATTCTCTTTACGTGCCCAATAACCCCAAACACAGAGTAGGTAGGTATTTAGTGGCAGAACAATGGGATAGTGGCATTCAACAAAACTCAGTAGATACGAATAAACTTTGCTGTTCCCAAACGCTGGAACAACTGATACACAAGATGTGTGTCCAGACGGAGTCATAACAAAGCCAAACTTTTGGACCCTCAGGATGGTACAATTTGGTCGGAGCTTGGAAAGGAGAGCAGAAGGTGAGTTTTTGCTGTGGGACCTCGGACTATCGATGATGTCGTTCACTCTCATCACTTTTCAATACTGACAGTTCATCGAAGCCAGCCGGCTGAGCGGAGCCAAAGATTTTGAAGAAAAGTATGTATCGTGGCATGGATCTCTTTTCCAGTCGACGCGGCTCGCTCGCTTTATTGCCTGCTAGACTGTTTAAGTTAGGGTGATAAGGAGACGAAGCACGGCTGACTCAATCATATGGCCGCCAAGGCAGGAAATTCGAATAACCAAATTACCACGACAAATATAGTTCGGATAGTACCAGACTAGATAAGCAAGCGCCCCCATCGTCAGAGACAAGCGCGTGACAGATGTGCGAAGCAGTGCATACTCAAGAAAGTTAGCAACAGTCGGTGAGACATTTACATAAATCACCATATGCAACCTCGATGTGTTGTCAAGTACCAAGAAAGGACAACACGATGGATGAGCAAACATGCTCTATGCCGTGGCTGGCGGAGTCCAGAGTTTTAGAGTTTTAGGCGAAGTTCTCAAAGTTCTAACCCTTGGATAAGGGAGTCTCCGAATCCATGCCCGTGTTGAGTGGAGACAGGACGGAGGTTGTGGAGTATGAAAAGCGGAGATTCGGCATTGGAAGCCAATGTAAGTATGTACAGTTACGGACGGGAGTAAGGTACCGAGGAAGAAGCTCAAAGTACCATGTTCGCATCTCGAATCTGCCTTGCACAAAAGAGCTTTCTTCATCGTCAAAGTGTCTGTCTGTCAAAGTCTGCGCGGGTGCAGATGACAAAGTGCAAAACTTTCTGGTGGGCTAGTGTGCTAGGAGCAGCCAACCTGCATGTTGCAGCCCAACCGCCGTTCGATCATTACCTGTGTTAGCGGTTTGTTAAGCACGACGTAGAAACCCTATTTGGAAGAAGAAAAAAAGGAAAAAGAAAAGAAACCCTCTTGAGAGATGAGACTGCTGGCCGAGTGACAGGGCCTGCTGCCTGCCTGCCTGCCTGCATGCACATGCATGCAATTCTGTTCACGCTGTCTCAAAGAACAACAATGGCGCGGGACTGCTGCATTGCATTCCCGGCACATCGCCGTCGAGCTGCCAAATGCTGTGTCGTAATTGGCACTGCACCAAATCTGGATGGATGGATCTTAACAGTGCGTCTACCGTAGTTAGGCCATCAATGGAAATTGACGTGATGTCATAACGCTAGGTAAGCTACTGTACGTACAACAAACCCTGAAGTAAGTTACGGAGTACGATGATGACGCGACACCAAAAAGGACAGCAAACGAGAATCAATGGCGTATTTGATATTGTGAGGAAACTTTTTCCCTACTGGTCCCACAGAGGCTGGACTCTGGAAATTTGAGGAATGGAATCGACAGGGACGAAAGCCAAAGGAATGGACTATAGCTTAATCTGGGAGGAAAGGAGAAGCTTGGTGTTGGTACTAGAAAGAATCCAGAAGCATACGGTAGTGGGTATAAGGGTCGTCCTCAGTGACGCCAGGTGGATGGCGCCGTTAAGCAAGCGCCAAGCCCTTGGAACAACCACCTACCAGGACACATAGGGCTGTATGGAGATGAGCTGAGTAGGTAGGTAAGTAGCTATCTATCTCTATCACTGGGAACTCTCTCCTGGGAGCGATTAATAATTACTCGTTTTACATACAAAGTAGGTAGATATCTATGATACCGAGACAAAAGGGGATCGATCAGGGTCTCGGGCTGTACTCCTGGTACGATGCTTCCACGAGATCAGGCATTTCAGTACACGAGTTCGGGAGTACCAATTCCGCCTCTGGTCAGTGTTTGAAACTTTACTATCCCATAACCTTCACCGCACTTTTATCATGACATAAAGGACGGAATTGCATCCGTATCACCGCACTATTCTGAAGTTAACACACGGAGCTTTTAGCCAACACAAATCATCAACACGGGAGTATAAGAGTCAGGCCCCCATTCAAGATTCACAAGCTCCCTGTACCAAAGTCTATCAAGCCCAACAAGGCAACTACTACTTCACTAGCGTGGCCTTTTCGGTCATGGGCAGGCGGCATGCGTGTACGGAGTACATACATTAGTTAGTATTTAATGTTTGCCGCGCTGCTGAGACCAAGAGACAGGTACCTTACCTTCCTGATCCTTTATACCAATTGAGTAAGCGCTATTGAGCTCCGTTGAGCACCCCACGGGGGCTTTTCTCTTTCAGGCATCCCCAAATCGGGGACTGGACTAACATCATGGAACCCTAGCAAAGGCACAACAGAGAGGGAAAAGAAAAAAGCCAAAAGCCAAAGATTCAGAACACGCAAAGAAACTTTTACAGACCAGGGAACCAGTCGGTACTACTGTAAATGCATCCATTTCTCGGCGAGACCTTATTACATAGCAGTGACTAAGACATCAGGGCCCACGGATCATGCTACAGAACATGGCCTCCACTGTGCCATCTCCATCATGGACAGCCAGAATCAAAAGTTATTATTAACCGGCAAACGTTAACGTTGAATACACCTATGTACTAATGTATGTACACGACGGACACGACCCCACTCCGCCACAACTGACAACTGTCAGTTACATGTCAATCTCAACGTCAACATCAGTCCCAGGGCCAGGGCATGCTCTGAGCGCTGCGATGTTGATCCTTCTGTCAGCCCTGCTTTGTATTGGCGTCTCGTAGACAATGACCTACTAGTGGTTGCATTATTATCGACATGACACAGAACGGGTCCAAGACACAAAAGCCCGTTATATTGCGCCACTGCTGGAATATGTATCCAGATCTGCTTCAGATCTACAGTACATCGCGCGCTGCGAGTTGAGTTACTAATCAATTAATCAACCAAAAATCGACCAGGGTCAGGTTCCCGGGCCACGACTGCTACTCAGGTAATCCCCAAATTCCTTGCAAGGCCGAGTCACGCCGGAGCTGGTCTCACGAGGGTCTGAAGCCTGAAGTTTGAAGTCTGGAGACTGGAGCCTGTTGATCTCCGGTGCGATTAGACTTCGGGCCCGTCCACTGGTTACTGTTACATACATATGTATATTCGCAGCCAGGTTCTTGTTACGGCGTAGCCTCCTTTTTGCCTTCGCTTTTTTGCTTTGTCTCCTATACTCTCCGTCCTGCCTTGGGCTGGGCCGATTTCCTTTCTGGACCCATGGTGCATCATGACACTCCCTCCCTTGTCTACACCCCAAGCCATGGGAAGCAAACCTTGACTAAACCAGAAAACCAAAATTGTCGACCATACACCCAATTCCCTTAGGCTAAGTAGGTAGTGAGTACGGCGTACACTTTACTTTGGCGACTTTTTGACTTTTTTTGGCCCCCCCCCTCCCCTACTTGACTTTGTGGTTGTCCCCTTTCTCGTCTATTGCTAGTTACCTATGTATGTTGCTCTTTGCCCTGACAATTGTCATCCAGACTCGGTCGCTCAGACACACGCCCCCGTGCCCTGGGTCGATCACGGCAGCGACTATGGCGTCGGCGTCCAAGGGGAGAAGAAAAAGTGGAATACACACGAAAAAGGTCAACCAACCTACGTAACGCGCGGTCAACGGCAAACGACAACAAGATATTATCGGCACCTCAAGGGTGGCGGTTTGGTGAGCTTGTCGCTCATGAAGCCGAGAAGAGGGAAAGCCATAATTCATAGAGTCAGCCATTGCGGTTGTGTGCTCTGGAGATATCTATAAGAGAAAGCCGTATACTCCGGTTTTCTGGGTTGATTTCCTCGACCAACCTGTTTCAATACATACTCAACCACATTCACCCGTACATAACACACACCTTACCAACTTACCTCTTGTTGCTCAGCTTTGATCGACGCTTGTAAGGTCGTGTTATTACATATTTAGAATTCAGTTTTACTGCTGCCCATCCGTCTCAGTTACCCTTTGTCAACAAGCTCCATCCATACACATATCAGCCACTCTTGCTACTCCCCCGTCATCAGTCACACAGACAGGACGAGAAAGGAAAAAGACAGACCCAGGACAGAGCAAGGACAGGGACATCTACCAGGATCAAATTGACAAGGGCCTCAACAACTCAAAGACCAGGACCGACATTACTCGGTCTCTGTTTGGATAGAGTGAAAAGCAACTATCTCTGCCGGTGTAAGACATTCGCCAACTCAAAATCCCCGAGACGGACGGATCGAACCCGTGTCAGGCCTACCACCTACATACAGCACAGGCGACAGACAGCACCACTACCATCCTAGAAGAGGATATCCCGCGCATTACAGTTCTTTGGAGCAAACCTTGAGGACGACATTGACCCCTGTCGTAATTCGATCCACTTGAGACGTTGTTCCAGATCTGGGACAGGCATTAATCTCATCATCTTCAGCCTGTCAACCCACACGAGCCACTCGCCCCCCCTCCCCTTCCTCCCATCCCTCCCCCATCACACTTCTCCACTTGTCTAAGTAACCTACTTTCCACAAGGGCAGCTCTATTTCCAGCTCCCTAGCCTGGAAGTCTCTCTTTGATACATGCACGACTCGCCTGCATCAACCCCATCCACTTTGCCTGCTTATATTAGACGTACAAGTACTACCATGATGTCCGTCGCTTCCCATGATTCTTCTCAGCTTCCGTCTTATTACTTCTTCCCTCTCCGCCCTGTCTCTTCCCAAAGGTCTCAGTCTCAGTCTCAGTCCCAGCCTCAGCCTCAGCAAGAAGTCCCATACCTACAGTACCCCAATATCAACAACACATACGCCCTTGACTCTTTCGACGTCAACAACATGGCCGCTGCAACTGCTAGTCACAGGCGCCCCCAACAAGACGACGCCAGTGTCGCGCAGGCTCTTGAGATTGCTCGTGAGAGCCCTGATGGCTCATCAGACCCTACTATTAGCACGATACTTGAGGCTGCTCTGAAGCGAATCTGGAAGAAGGTGGAAATGCATCCCAACTCATATGTCATGACTCGAGATGAGTTCGCTGTCTTCAACTTCTTTCAGGAACGCTTCATCGACAGCGATGCTGCAGTGAAAGCTCGAAAGCGATACTGGGACAACACTCATGCTTGATTGCCCACCAGATGTCGTTGCATAAGACGCCTTTGTCTTCCGCACCCTTTATTCTGCTCTTCTACTACATACGGAGGGCTTCTCTTGCGCATTGAGCGGCCTCATACAGCAATACGGCCGAACGATGATGAGAGACGATTTTCTTTCCCTTTCTTACCCAACGAAGCACGACACCAAAGAGCCAGGGTTACGCCTATACCCTTGCCCATCTGAATATCCACAGCGACAACCAGGCTTGGCCCAAAGCTGATTCAAACATCCGAATTTCCGACTCACTGCTTGTTGATACCTACTGCTCAGCGAAGTGAGTATATTAACAGGAAGCGAGTGCCCGTACCGAGGATTCAAGTCCACTGCAGAAGAGTGAGGCGCATGAGCCATGAGGGAAACGAGCATTTAGTCTGGCCCTTCTTCGCCTGGAACATTGGTTACCCACAGTGTCTTTCAGCATGACTCGTTAATGCATTCAAATTCTGCAAGCTAAGGATGCCATCAGCAATGTCAAGTCATGCCACCTTGAACAGACAAGACAATGAAGGGACAAGGCGAAGACCAGGCAAAGAATCACCTAAAGAAAAAAAAGTCCACTCCACTTACTGGCAGTCCTGTATGATCCGCCACAACGCTCCAAACCCTGGTTCCTGAGCCCGTTAAATGAGTGGGGCTTGGGAGCATTTATCGTTCACATGGCGCCCCGCTATTCTGTTCCTTGGGTTGTGGCTTCAATCTCCAATCTCCGAGCTTCTCTCTGATGGCTGGTGTCGTATGTATTCTACACATGCAACCTAGCCGTCCTGATATTTATTGCAGGGCTGTAGAGCCAGAACCTCGTCGGGTAGTGGCGAGTAGTGGCGCGGCTTTCAACCTCGGGCTTGTGTTTGTTTCAAGCTTCTTTCAGTCAACTTGACAAGCCCGCGTTGCATCGTCTCGAACCATGGAGGATACTTCTAGCATCCACTTTCGTCATCGCGAACGCTGTCCCTGACTCGATGGCACAGCCGACACTTGTTCAATTCTTGATATTTCGGTACATATTTTGCTCGGCATCGCCTCTAGGTTCTCTGGCCTTCGCCGAACTCTTTTCTCTGGGGCTGCTGGCAGTCTCCTGTATGTACGATGTCGCTGCACATACTTTTTTTCCCATTCTTTATTTATTTATCGTGCTGTACGATTGACTACCCTCTGGGTCATGTTGCCCCGGCGGTAGTCATTTTTATCTACTTGTATTTTTTATATTATTTTCTTTCGCCATCTGTTACCTCGCAAAATTCTTTTTACAATGGATATACCAGTAAGCGCATCTTGGCTATTTGTGTTTGGATTTATGTGTATATAGAACAGTTTAGGAGATTGTGCTCTTCAAGAGGGCCATGTTCTTAACTTTAATTTACCCAAGTTGAACTCGTACATTCAGTCATGTTAGTCAGTTAGTGCATCTGATTCAGTATGACGAACGGCCAAACCCAAGGCTTAAAAGTTTGCTTATTACCCATGGTTGGGGGAATAGAATTTCGAGGGTGTAATTTCAATCAGGGCAAATTGGCTCGGACAGGGATATGATTGATGAGAGGGAAGAAGATGACGCAGCATCAAACTCAAACACAGGACTTATGGCAGCACAAACGTTGAGAATTAATCGAGCTGGGTGTTGTGTCTTTGAGTTTGCCCTTCCATCACTAACCCTCGATAGCTCCTCACTAGCACTCCGGTGCAGCACACAGCATGTATACATACATACGTGGCCAGCAAGGAGTTTATATTATCTACTCGCCAGTCTGTAGACCAGTATGGATCTGCCAGAATACGTTATGCCAACCGGGCATGTCATCGACATGTCATCTCATTTAGACGCCGTCCAAAGGCCACGTATAGATCTCTGAAATATCGTGAAAGAACAAGTCTCGTTCCATGCGTCCAGGATACGGCCGAGTCTATCTGTAACGGCGGTAACGGCGGCCGATATCGCCCGTGATCTTGGTCATGCGTCTCTGCCGCATTTCGCGGTGTCGGGCCTGAACTTCCCACAATCGTGGCCATGACCAAACCTTGTGAATGCCGTGATCCACTGAGAAGTGCTCGAGAGGACAACCAGTAATGAGTTCTCTCATAAAGTATATACCTCAGGAAGGCTGTTGCAAGTGGAGACCTATCTTGGGCAAAGGTGTGGTGAATCTTGCGATATCTCCCGGGCTACTCTAGGCAAACGTTTATGAAGCTTAGACGCATCCCATGAGAACATATCATTATGAGGCGTTTCGCTTCAACAGTACCCAACCCCGCCATGGCCATATTCGACAAATCCCCTTGTGTGCTGCCTTGGGATACATGTTCCCTTATAACGAGGCGTTGGTTGATCTAGACTCCGGCTCGGACATATTGTACGAAATCATGAGGGATCAGCATCGGAGGCTGTCGCGAGGCCTTAAACTTGGGTTCACAAAGGGGAGCTGAGCGTTTGTACAACGCCGCTTCAATAACGCCGCGCCACAAGATTGCCCCTTTCAGAGTCCAGGCATCCAAAAACGGGTTGACGTTCTTGAAACAACGTCTTGGTGATATCACCGTCAGAGGACGGAGGGTGCACCAGGAGCTCCGGTGGTCTGTGAGACTGAATAAGGAACAGACCTAGTTCACCTTTTGAGCTACCAATGATTCTTTTTTCATCCTTTTATGGACATGATGGGCAGCGGCCGCTTGGCTGATTGCTTGAAGATGGATGTCGGAGAAAGGACGTTGCGGCGCTCGCGCCAGGAAAGTATATCTCCAGACCATTAGCAGGCCTGAGCCAGGCGAACCTAGTCCCAACTGTTGACCATCGTGATGCCCAGAATGGCGGACTTGACCTCCGGGGACCAACAGACAAAAGCATTCAGGTCAAGGTGATGTGCATCAAAAGCTTGGCTTCCCCAAACAATGTCAAGAAGCTAGGTAGCTGGGTGAGGAATTGAACCCTCCCCCCCCCCATTCCGTGCTCTATAAAGCGGTCTACTTTGACATTCAGCACATGGGTGAAGAAAATCAATAGCACGGTTGCCCCAGTGCGACTATTGTGTTTGTTGTCCGTCGGTTCCGGCACTAAAAGACACGTATTCCCGGTTTGAGGCTCGGGACAGACACTAAGCTCAAACGCTGAGATATCAAAACATCACCACCGACAGTCTCGATCCCACTACTGTATTTTATCTGAGGTTGTGCGTGCAACGCCTATTGAAGCGTAGCGTAGAATCGCGGCGGCTCAGAGAATCAGAACACCTACTAAGATAGGGGCGTCTCAAAGCCAAGCCCTGTGCCATTCTCGTTGGCGGTGAACCTTTTGGAGAGTCCGGCAAGTCGGTAAGTTGATGTTTAGAAACTCTAATACTCGGGGAGGCCTAAAGAGAGCATGACGTGTGTGTATCAAGCAAGCGGTCATGAAGGTGAAGTGAAAGATGGGGTTTCCAGAAGACTTCCGGAAGAGGCAATGCGTGTTGATTCAAAAGGGAAAGTCGGGCAGTGCGAAAAGCATGACGGCGGAAGCGAGACCGAGCAAAATGGAACAGCTCAACGCCAAGCAAGTCTTAGTTGCTTCACACCTCTCTCTCTCTCTCTCTCTCTCTCTCATCAAAGGGCGTTACTAAGTTAGTCGATGCCCATGTATCCAATACATCGAGTCCAATGGAGTGCGCCAAAAACCTACCTACCTACCTTAAGAGGCCTAGAGAAAGGGGTAATGTTGAATGTGGAAAGTCGTCTTCTCTTGAGCCGCGAGTTTAAGCCCGATAGGGCGGAGATGGGCATGAAATAACCCGAATCTGTGGGAGTAGGGACCCGAAAGGTTGGGCGAAGTCGTTACGTACGTATGCTGACAATATAGACGGCAGCTAAGTAGGTGTGAGATTTCTGGTAAGTGGCCGCGAACATGGTCAACAAACTCTGTGGGTGAGCCAGTGGCTCGGTACGTGGGAGCAACGCCTTTTAGTGAATCGAAGCGGTGAGCAGAAACACCGCCGCGCTACTAATTAGTAAATCTACCAAGGCGTGGCATTTCCAAGCAAGCTGTTGTTTCCTTGATACTTATCCGACTGATGAAGTTGATGAGGCTCTTTCTTGCTGTGAATCATCCATGACAGCGGATCTACCCAGGTATCCTGGTCCGCAAGGGGGACCTTGTCCAATAGCGAGCAGCGGTGGGTGTTGCATTGAGGGGAAGAATTACGAGGGATGGATGGATGGATGGATGTTATGGCGTATGGCGTAAAGGGATGTTGACCTGCTAAGTTATCCTGCCAACCTACGGATACCTAGGTAGTCAATTTGGCGCTACGTCCCACTGACCGCCCTTTTCCAATGAACGATGTCTTGCAGCAGCTGGCCTAGCTATGACATGCATCTTGGGCCTTCGTATTTCAGATTGTCGTGAATTATCGGGCTTCGTGATCCACTAGATAGATGGGTTCGTTCAGCCTTGCAGATCCATGGAACGCCATGCGGCCCCTCTAAAACACGGTGGGCAGCACTTCTTTTACATCTTGGGGTATGCATCCCCTGCCTGAATCAAGTACGAGCCTAACAAGTAACTCCAACGTCATGGACAATCTACCCGAGTTCACAAGAAGATATGTTGATGTTTTAGCCAGCTGAGCAACAGCAAGCCCCGCCAGTCAGCCTCAAGCTGAGTGAAACAGTGAAAGACACAATTCGGGCTAATATGCTAGACCCTGATTTCTGTAGATGGTTTAGAGGAGCAGCCAAGCCGGGAGGGCGGTGAAGGGTTCTTCGTGATGGATGCGCGCTTCGTTTTGTGATGTTGTGCTCATTCCATGGGCGTTTCTCGAGGCGGCTGGACGGAAAGGCAAAGACGCCACCGAGATTTGACAGCCAACGATGGTCTTGATGGCGTAAAGACCGATTGATGGGTCCCGGGAGGCCTGATACGCCTAGGTAGGGTATGTCGGACGGCAGTTGAACAGAGCAGGGAAGTGTCTCTTCAGTGGAGAGAGAAATTCAATTCAGTGCTCCAGCGTCATGGCTTTACGATGGCTAGCTGAAGGCGGAGGATGTCGAAAGCTTGCCCAAGCCATTTATTTGCCTGATGGCGAGATTTAGTACGCACCTATTCTGAGACAGGCATGGGTTGCGAATGGGCGATGCTGGTAGTGTTTCTGAGAATGATCAAAGGTGCGGGTATTGGATTGGTAGGTATGCACATGCGCTCAGACATCGAGTATTTCGGCCAATGGATTAGTGGATTAGTACCATAAGTAAAGTAGGTAAAGGAGGTAGTTACGGAGAGGATTGTGGTCGATCACTAAGAACGGGAGGGACGGAATTACCCTTGTTCTTGGTTGCACCATGTTCGAGACTGGTGATTTATTAGCAGATTGACTTCTTTAGAGCTTAGTTATGGATTCCTAAAGAACAGTAGCTAATTGCCGCATCTGCTAATGTCTGATTCTGTCTCATGATCGATCGCCTATCATAGTCCCGAGCCGCGGCCACAGGACGTGTTAGCCGCCCGCAATCAATCACCTCCGTGGACTATAGGTGGTCTAGGTCTTGTCCACCTATAACTCAGCCTAGGTACTAACCTTACCTAAGGTACTTTCCATATAGGTATACATTCGGCGGTTCACCTGGCAACGGTAACTACCATGATTGGTGTTATGCGACTCTGAGGCTCAGCACAACATGAAGTTTGGCCAAAGAATGACCAACATGCAGAGCGTTGAGCTTTGCTGTGACGATATGTGAACTGTTCATGGCACAGCTGGTTTAGAATAATGTAGGAAACATATCATCCAATCGACAATGACTCTTTCTCATTCAAAGTCAGGCTACATATGTGTCTCAACGCCAGCGGGTATGATGGAATGTCAACTTTCATCTGAAGGGCATACGTGGTTTTGATTGGTTCACAGGCCATATGGTTACCGCTGGTGATGATGCAACAGAAACTCTGAATTGATCAAACGTTTGCAAACGAATTGTATGAGAGTCGTCAGCATCTGATTTTGGGTATTGGCGTATTCGTATCGACAATCTTTTGAGCGGTTAGAACAAAATATGTGAGAGTCTTGAACATAGATACGGAGTACATAGATCGATGATCCCCTTATCCCCCTGCAAGCTACCCTTGCTGGGTTTATTCAGTGTGTCAACGGTTGCTTGGGCAATGCGCCAGTAACGATATAACCCACCACGACCCTATCACCAGAAACGCCTCGAGCACCGCATCAAATCGACTCAATTCAACTCCACATGTATCCTCCACCAAAGATCGCAGCCTTCTGAGGTAATTAGATATCTTCATCCCCGCATTGCTCCAGCTTTGCTGTCGATCAATCATAGGTCCGTCCGTCCATCTGCCGCTGCCAGACTGCCTTTGCAATTCACCACTTCCAACACTCGGATCAACTCCTTGCACAAGGTGCACAACCATAGTGCAGTCGCTTCGATATCTGTAATAGTGCCACGGCTGTTGTGCTACTACTACTGTTCTACACCTCGTATCAACTCTACCACGCACTGCTATCCAGCATCCGTTGCCCACCATGCGATACAACCTCATCCAAATGATACTGCGCAGCGTCGCTCTGCTCATGACGCTCCTCCTAACGGCTCTCATCGGCAACGTCATGGCGTCAAATATTGACGCCGCAGGCTCTGCAACAGCTGCCGTCAACTTTATCATGTTTATCGCCATCGTCTGCTGGATCGTTTGCATCATCGGCCTTCTCGCTTTCTTTGTTTCAGCTCTCGACAAGCCACTCATGCAGCTACCGTTGGATGGTATAGCTGTTCTTTTCACCTTCATCGGTGCCATTGTTCTTGCAGCAAAGCTGCGTGTCGTCAACTGCGGAGATATTAACCCCAAAGCTCTGCCTGGAGACTGGATCGCCTGGGGCTCAGAGAGTGATGAGGGGCGGTGCCGTCGACTACAAGCAAGCACTGTCTTCATATGGTTCCTGTTCGCCTGCATGTCGGGAAGTCTCCTCTTGACCATCAGAACTGCACGCAATCAGTTCGGCTCCCTTCGCAGTGCCGCTTCTCGGCCATCAATGTCTCAGATTTCTTCAAGCGTCTGATGGGACGTAAACACATCAGAAAACCATAATGTAACGGCTCAGCTGCCTAAAGAGGGCCCGGTCATGATCTTGTCTGTTCTCTGCTCTAGTACAATCAGCGCAAGCGTCATGGCCACAAACTCTGTGGAACACGGTGTACATGCTTCCCTAAGCTCCGTTACACCAAACCCGCCCTAGGGCATCACCAACTCTTGAGTACCGGTATCAAGCTGCATTAGGATATAGAGAGCGTTCAACATTAAGGATTGTTATACCAGGATTGTTAGATGTATTAGTCTTTTGGATGGGGAGTTGGGACGGGTAGTTCATTCAGAACAGGTGTTGAATGAAGGGCAATGATCATGCAGTGAATGAAACTTTAATACAAAGACGGTTTTGGTTTTCAAGTTTTCCCTGGATATCCGGTTGTTAGTACACTAGAGTACACTAGGTTCGTGCTAGAGTCTCTTGGTTGACAGGAGGAACAAAACAAGCGTATTTGAAATCATATATTATTGAAACAAAGAAAGAAAAACATATGCATACTTGTACCCCAACACCTTGTGAAAGCCATGCATATTACTCAGGTCATCCAGTCATATCGAGATCGGATCGTCTGGCTTGAAGTATGTCTATAACGTTGCCGCTGTTTCCACAACACCAGCCGCCTTGAAGGTCGCCTTATTTGTCAATCGAATGTCGACGTTATGCGCCCACTCCATGTATCGTGACCAACCTAGACAACCACTGGTTAGAGAACTCATCAATCTTGGATAAATAGTGGTATTAGTAAGTGAATGAATTACTCACTCCAGTAGGCAAATTTGCGACCAAAGTATTTACCCATCCAGGGCACAATCAT
Source organism: Fusarium subglutinans (assembly GCF_013396075.1). Lineage (NCBI taxonomy): Eukaryota > Fungi > Ascomycota > Sordariomycetes > Hypocreales > Nectriaceae > Fusarium > Fusarium subglutinans. The sequence goes on from NW_023502256.1 coordinate 84,077, forward strand.
CATTGTCAGTATCAATTGTAGCTGTTCGAGGCTACGCTCCCACTCCGCTTGAGCATCAGTGTCGGAGGTATCGGAGTAGATGTCGTCGGTAGATATGGATGGGAGTGAGTCCAGATCGTCCTTGTCATCAGACATGGACGCATCATGGAGGTCAACAAGGGATGAGTCGGTGGCCATGTTGATAGTCGTGACGTGAGCGACCTGAAGACAGATTCGCTCAGCCAATGCAGTTCGGGATGTGTTTGTAGGCCACAGGACGTTAGGGATGTCTTCGGAGGTCGTGAATTGCTGGTATTGAGCGTCAAGTTGAGAGGTAGTTAGCTATTTTAGAGTAACTTCTTTGTTGAGAGACTGCTGAGTCCCAAGTGTTCCGAGTATAGAGGAGTAAACGGAGAGCGCTGCCGTATCTTCAGATGTAATTGGGTTGCGACGATCAGCAATGGAACCTCCCGTCGATCGAGGTGGTTGATACCTAGTAGTCTGTGCAGTTGTAAAGGCCGTAGTCGCATCGGGGCCCGGAGCTAGGCTCCGACAAGAACTGGGGGAGCTCTGACAAGCTACCCACTTGATTGGGTGCGAACCGCTTTGTAGAGCATCACGTGGATATTCCCGTGACTCACTATCGTGAAGCTTGGGGGCCACCTGCACTTTGGTTTGGGCTCTGGTTGACTCAAGGTATCGCTCACTCAGCCCATGACGTTGGACTGATCTCCCTCTACATCCTAAACCCACAACTAAATCCATCAAACGAAGCATACCAACAGCGCGCGCGAACTCTGCGATCCAAGAATACAAACGATATATCATTGCGCGAGAAGCCCCAAGCCAAAGATCTTCGCAGTACCTTATACGAAGAAGCCGCCCATTTGCGACACCCACATCCAGCAAAAAACCCCAATAAACCAGCAACTGGCCATTAACAGCAAAATCAAGAAGCAGCCACATAGCAATCATGGAGGGCGAGGTGAGTGACAAGCCTGCAACAAATTGCACATATATTTCCGACCAGCCCTTATTGAAGAGGCTGCTGGGACATGATACGAAATGCAACCTACTATACCTACCTACCCACTACAATACAGGCCTGGCTTTGAAGTTCAACTGCTCGTGCCATGCCTTTCATGGCGTGTCTTGTACCCTCTGGACCACACAGGTCCAATCTTTTACCCCTCCAAAACCCTCGAGTGCCTCACCAACGAGCCTATCAGGTTCCTCTTATCGCCTTTTACCCCACTGCCTCTTGTTGGTGCGCAAGTACCTCTGGTATTGTCGTACACCACTTTCTGGGGGGGAAGCAGGCGATTCGACATCGATTTATTTTACGGTTTAGGCCTTTGACTCACATTTTCCCAACCGCCACCTTCACATCATCATCTATCCTCTACAGCCACAAAACAACACCACATCCCTCAATCGAATCCTTTACTAACCTCTTTATTCTTTTTGTTTTATTTACAGGTACCAACCGAACGCAAATCACGCAAATCCGTTGCCTTCACCGACGAACAAGTTGTTGTCGACGCTGACGGTTCAGTGACCATGGTCAACGCTACCGAAGAACCCAAGGATTCGGCTCAGTCCCATACGCCTCGTACGCCGCCGCTTTCTGCCGCCCTTGAGTCCTTTACTGATTCGCAAACGACAGCCGCTGAGGACCTTCCCCCAGCTGAGGATGGTGGTCTCGACCTTTCCCTGCTCAAGAAGAAGAAGAAGAAGTCAAAGAAGGTCGATGACGCCGATGCCGATGCCGATGCCGACGCCGACGCCGCCCCCGCTGACGATGCTGCACCCGCCGAGGATGGAGGCCTTGACCTGACTCTGAAGAAGAAGAAGAAGAAGAAGGCTCCCAAGGGCGACGATGATTTCACCAAGCAGCTCGAGAAACTTGAGCTCAAGGAGGGCGAGGAAGTCGAGGAGGTTCCCCAGGAGCAGGAGGGTGATATGAACGAGGGAACCGGCATTTGGGCTCACGATGAGACCAAGACTATTGGCTACAGCATGCTCCTTTCTCGCTTCTTCCACCAACTCACCGAGAGAAACCCCGACCACACTTCCCCAGGAACCAAGAGCTACAAGATCCCCCCTCCTCAGTGTATGCGAGAAGGCAACCGAAAAACCGTCTTTGCCAACATCGCCGATATTTCTAAGCGTATGAAGAGAACCGAGGAGCATCTTACCGCCTATCTTTTTGCCGAGTTGGGTACCAGCGGTTCCGTTGACGGAAGCCGAAGGTTGGTCATCAAGGGTCGTTTCCAGCAGAAGCAGATCGAGAACGTTGTCCGAAAATACATCAGTAAGTCTTTGCAGTTTTTCGACTGCGGGTTTTTGTTTGCTAATCATTCCTTCTTTCAGTCGAGTATGTCACCTGCAAGACCTGCAAATCCCCTGATACCGAACTCAACAAGGGTGAGAACCGTCTTTACTTCATCACCTGCAACAACTGCGGCTCCCGACGAAGTGTTACCGCTATCAAGACTGGTTTCTCCGCCCAGGTCGGCAAGCGAAGAAAGATGCAGGGCTAAGCTGCCCCACGATCTTCTCTTCCTTTCGATACTGCACCGCCCACTGCCAACAAAGTTCTTGGCTTGTGGTTTTGGGGAGGGCATGTATCTTGGCGGTGTTCCGTTCTAGCTATGCAGTTGCCCTATGCTGCAAATGAGCGACTTCTTCAGCTGTATGGTCTCGATGACGGATGCATTTTTCGGATTTTGCTTTAGGCATTGCTAATGGCCGTCTATTCCGCAAATTATGGTCTTTGGGGTCAAAAGGAGTGATGCTAGACGGCACAACGGGTACCGGGCGGACGATGTGGCGTATGGATTATGTACATGATGCCGAAATGAATCAAGACTGCAGCCAAAACCACAAGTCGCCTATACATGAGTGACAGGAACGAAGTTGCGTATTTGAATATGTTGAGTGCCATGATTTTATAGACGTGAGGTAGATGTGTACACAAAAGTATGCAAATAAAGTACATACTGAAAGGTCTTTATTAACGCGAGAATAGCGCATTTGACACGCCTTGATGTGGTAATCCAACCACGAATCCACCCCTTACTCCTATCTCTGGAAATTTGAGAACTAGTACTCACACCACTAGGGTGTGAGGAATAGCTTGTACATAAAGGATCAACTCTGCAGCAACAGATGATTTCCCCCAGACGCAAAATAAGTACATAAAACCAATGCCCCGGTCATTCTCCTAGGCCAACAATAAAATCCCCTTTTTTGCTGTGCATGTATGCGTGTTGCGTTGTAATGTGTATAGAAGTCATCTGCGTTGATATTTGCCGTAATCATAATACTGGCAGTCATTCATGTCTCCATGCCTCTTGGGGCATATCTCGAATGAGCCTTGTATCATACAAGTGAGGAAAGATATGAGAGTGACGAGTCGAGCATCAGCTGCTGGGACTGACCTAGAACCGCCCATGAGGTTGACGAGTTAGCTGCCATAATCAAATATTGAGCCACTCATTACAGTATTGGGCTCAGCAACTTGGGGGGCGGCAGCATTCCTAGTGGCGTTGTCCAGTGTGCTGTCTAGCTCTACTCGAGCGGCGTCGAAGGTAGAGCGGACCCAGTCACCGAGACGATGTTTCTCCACATGCTGATGGAGTATCTTATCCTCCAGCTTCATGATGTCGACCAGCTTCATCCTGAAGGACGCCTCAAAGTCGCGGAACCGACGGTCAAGGTTCTCGGTAAAAGCACCAAGAGCTTCGTGCGGAGACAGAGGTCGGAAAGGCTCATGTGGATCTTCTGTATTCAAGTCAGAATGTGTTCCCCAGAAGTTAGATAAACATTTCACTTACGGAAGCTGATGCAGTCAGTCAGCATTGAATAAAGCTCAGTCTCTGCCAATCTCTCAACCACCTGACGATCATCCTTGAGCTGTGTGTCGTTGATTTTAGCCCAATCATCGCGTATAAATAGTCTCCTCCAAATCATCCGCTTAGCCTCTTTGACCTCATCACTGTGGCAGCTGCTCTCGGCAACCAAAAGAGCTAGCCAGAATGGATTGGGAATCTCAGCGCGGGACTCAGGCTTCAGGTAAATCAGGGTCAGGAGGTCAATGAGTGTCATTGCATCCAGAGCCTCGTGCTTTAGAAGCCGCCTCATACCGTCTTCAAATATTTGATGCTGGGCCTTCTGACGCCGCGGTATGTTCATGCTATGAACTTCCATTGCGAAATTAAGCGCTGCTGCGTCATCCACAGCATCGTATGTGCTGGGGAGAACCTGGTTGTATAGTTGATCTTGGATCCTGATGGCAACTAACTCTTGGTCGACCTTCTTAAGTTTCTCCTCGGCACGCGCGTCGTCGGCGTTAACCTTGAGGCCACCCGAACCAGTGGTCTTCTCCTCGAGCTCAGCAAGAAGAGCAAGCTTTCCGAGACTTAACTCAATCTTCTTGTTCCATACTTGCTGTTCCTTCGTAAGTGCAAGGGTCACGAGAGTGTCTGCGCTGTGACCGACGTCTTTCTCTTGCTGCACATCGTTGATCCACGATATTCGCGCCAGTTCAGGCTTGCTACGCAGAAACTGGGTCTTATAGCCCAACTTGTCGAGATCGAATTCCAGGACAGCTTCAACTCCGTGTTTTTGGAGCAAGAACTCATATGCTGGGAATGCAAATGACTGGCCATAGACGGAGAAGCTGTTCTCCAACTTGGCCTTCTTGTTGTCCCTCAGTCGTTTAAAGGTTTGTCTATCAACAAGTGACAAGTCTGGCTCAGCAAGGCGATCTTCGAGCATTTGGATGTGATCCAGCAAAATCATAGGGAGAGCACGGAGGCATTCGTGCTTCTCAGCGATAGAGGCTCCCTCCTCCCACCTGCCTGATCGTGCTAGGGCAAGGGGCTTCTCGAATGAACTCGTCTTGTATAGCTTAGCAAACTCCTGCGACATGTTCTTCAGCTCAGGGCGCGTTGCTGACCAACGAGCATATTCCAGAACTGAAGTGAGCATTCCATCGACAAGGGTTGGCATTTCTTCGAAAATCTTGGATTTCACCTTATGATCCGGCTGATTTGAAGCCCTGGCCGGTTCACTTGCATCTTGATCCTTAAGCAACCATTGATCTGCGAGGTCGACCAGACGTTTAATGTTGTTGGCAACGAAATGAGAACCAGTCCATGGCTCGGGAAGGTCGTCGTATCCGTCACGAAGAATACCTAGGCGCAGTTCTTCAAACCCAAGACCGTAAGCGCTTAGGTTGTTCTTTCGGAAATCGAGCGCCGCGACATGTGTGCAAGTGTTGATTTGGATAGCTTCGTGGAGCATGGCAGTTAGCTTGGCCTCGTCAAGCAAATGCTCCCTATAGAGCGTCTTAATGACTTGATACGCCCAAGCTACAAGTATCTCGAGGCGGAAAATATCCCGAGTAAACCAGTATCGAACTCGATCAACCTCACCAACCTCAGCAACAGGATTGTGTTTATCATCTTGATGAATGAACTCGACAATATAACCAATAAGGCTCTTCTTAGCATTCGCTGGTCGTGATGCAGTGAAGGCTTCGTGTCGTTTCCAGAGCAATGTAGCCACATGCATCTTCTCGGCATCATATAGCAGACTCCAACGTGTCTTACGATCGAGGTCTGCCCCCATCATCTTAAGCTGAGCTATCAATCTCTCAAGTGCAGTCGACCGAGCTCGGAGATTGTCCTCTAGCGAAGCCGGAAGAGTGGAAATAAAAGGAGTGCTTGAGCTCAAGATCTCGTGGCTAACTTCAAGTGCGGCATGGGCAACTTCTTCGTTAGAAAATTTGATTTCTTGTCGTCCGTCGAAAACCAGAGGATTGTCTTGTTTGACGCCGTAGAAAACGGCCTGTTCGATCTTGCTCTTCGCAGAAACCTTGGGGGGCTTGTCACTAGCAAACTTATCCACGTCAGTTGTCACGATTCGCACTGCGCCGGCACCTCGAACCATGAGAACCACGGCGGGATTCTTTGTCCTTGGTCGGTGAAGTCGATGCTCTTCATGGCTAAGGGCAGGCGAAACTTCTTCAAACCCTGAGCCGATGATATCATGCACATCGTCTTCGCGGAAATCAACGACATCTTCGAAAGCGGCAGGTAAAATGTGACTGTCGGTTTGTAGCTGCGACTCAGGAGACTGGGGTGCTACAGCAATTGATGCGATAACAGTGGCGCGATCGAAGACGACGAAAGCAACCAGGGCAGGGCGAGGAAGGTATAGACGTGGCCGTGCGGAATCGGAGGGTGAAGATGGTGCACTATATGAGGTTATGGGACGAATCATCCCTATTTGGCATCCTTGGGGCGTCAGGATAGCTTCAACTAAAGCATAGCGAGCCGTGCTTCGCAAAGTCAGGCTGACAAGTATCAGAAGATGCTGTACCGAGGAATCGTCGGTGGCCATAGCCTCGCTGAGCCTACTCAACTCAAGGTACTTGGATTCCAAGCCCTTTGGCACGTAAGTGAAATCAACTGCCTCGAAAGAATCATGGGGGAATTCCTGAGATGCGGGATCGGTCTCCTGGAGGGCGGCGATGATATTTTCACGCACGTCTGCGTCGCCGATCACCTCGTTATGGCCTCCGCGGTGGACTCTCCATGCATGCAGTCGGCCTTTGCTGGTGAGGGCCACGATGTTTCTCTCGCCTGTTCGCGAGGATCGGTCCGCACGGACAGCTGCAACATCTCCTTTCAGGGACAAGTGTTGAAAAGCATGTCGAATGCTGCCAAAGATTCCACCTGTGGAGGGTGACAGGCTGTTGCGGAGAAACTGTACAGAAATGGCAGGGCGGCCTTGGCCGTCACGCACATTCATGTAGGCAAGGCGACCAGAGTTGAAGGTGAGAATAAATCCGGCGGATTCGGCGTTCGTGATAGCCACAACCTTTTCCCCAGTCTGCATTCCCGATATAGTGTACTCGACTCCAGTCCGATCCTTCTTCATGAAGACAAATGTAGCCGCGCTCGCAATCGACTCCCAATAGACGACTTTTCCACTACCTCCCATGACCACAACCAGCCCAGGCTCTGCTGATGATGCAGACGGTGATACGAGGCATCCTACAGGAAGGGAATCATTGGGTCTGGACGTTGATGGGAGGTTGAAAGAAAAGGTTTCAGGTGATTGCGATGTCGATGTGTAGGGCCAGACAAGGGCGTGTGTTTGGGTGAGAGAAAGGGCATAGCCTGTGGAGAAAATGTCGGCAGTTTGGTAGGCTGTGATGATACGGATGAGTACGTTTTTGAGGACTAAAGTTGTGGTATCCAGACTTACCTGACCAATCTGTGCGAATCCTGTCAGGTAGAGCTGGAAGCTTACTGACGCTATATGCGTTTGTGCTTGTCTGGACAGTCCATTGTTAATATGCAGCATCATCGAAACAAAGAAAACATCAATTCTTACCAAAACAAGACTTCCGTCGCCTTTATTAGCGGCGCGGTCGCCATGCTTTGCCTTCTTCGCGCGAACGTTCAGTTCCTTGCGCAGCACTGGGCTGGGGCTCTCGGGAGGCTCGATGTTTTTGTTTTTGTTTTTGGCGGGTAGAGCTGCGACCTTGGCATCGGTCTTTACCTCGATCATTTCCTGCTGGGCCTCGGGGTTGACAAAAGTCTGCTCTGTCAAGGGAACTCTCTGTCTCTTGGCTTTTGGCTGCTGAGCGACATGTTCGGAGCTCAAGGGACGTTGACGGCGGCGTGAACGAGTTGCCGTCGCAGGGCCACCCTGAGCGACAGATGGAGAAAACATTTTGGGTGGATCGCAAACTGGACACGGAAGAAGTCGATATCGATGGTTGTAACAAAGAAAGAGATCGCAAAATAAACGTGTAGTTTTAAAATGGCGATGAAATCAGCCGCGTGGTCATAAAGGCATCTTACGGCGTCAACGTGACGGGTGATCGTGATGGATCGTTGACGTGAACGGAAGAGTGTGAGCGGTGGACTTTGTGATGGATGGGATGGATGGAGAGAAAACTGGCGCGGCCACCTTGGGATGTGCTGTTCGAAGCCTGGAAAGAGCAGTGACGAAGCGTGTATCGGGAGCCAATTGAAAGCTGGCTGGTTAACCTAGCTACGGAGTCTGCGCGCTATGATTGGCTCAAAACTGGACAGTGCCTTTCTCGAGGTGTGCTAGAGCTGCTACTCAATGGGATGCAATAAAACTTAGGACCTCTATCGTAGGTGACAAAAAGCCTTAGGGAAACTTAGGCAAATTTAGTATAATTTAGAAAAAACTTAGAGGATCTTAGACTAAGTATTTTTAGCACCTCAGTTTAACGTCAGAAGTCTTCTTACACCCTGGGGCTACTGTGAGCTGGCATTGCCTTGAAGCCCCTTGAAAGCTTCAGTTGGTCAGTCCCACAGCTACCAATCAGAACCTTCATGTTCAGCCGCTAGTCTTATGTACCCCACTGGAGATCGCATGCAGAAGGTTTACTGCAGAGCCTCTGTTTAAGGTACCTTTTGGCTTGTGGTACCTTACCTTAGTCACAGCTGAGGTTGAGACAAAGCCTTGCGCTCAGGTATTCTTGGCTTCCCGGTACATTCATTCTGCTGTACTCGAACTCGAACTCGGGCGTGGGTGCAAACAGCCATCATCAATTGGTTCTTTCTATACGGGTCACAAAAGCATCCAGTTATTTTATTAAATGTGTCTGTTCTTTCTTTTACTGGTGATTCTCTTACAAATATCTCCCACTCTGACTACCCGCCAAGCTTAGGGAGCCCCTTGCTAAGTTTATTTCAACACCCTGTATCAAGGTCTGGTGTTTTCTTGCTCCCCGAGGCCACCTTGGAAACTGAATGCAATATATTAAGCACATTATTACAAATAAAGCCTTGGGGACAAAGAAAACTTAAAGACCTCAATAGATAATATTAAAATATACTTACTAAGGAGTCTAACTAAGTCTTTTTATTATTAGGGTAAATACTCCTTATATTCCCTATACTCATGGATCTGACCAAAAGGGAGCCCTACTCAAAGAGTAGGCAGTAAAATTATAGAATAAAGGCAAAATCGTAAAATAGCTACTTAGTAAGGAATTAATAAGAAAATTAATAAATTAATAGTAATAGCTTTTAATTTTATTATAATTAATTTAAAATTA
>NW_023502257.1:0-92042 GCF_013396075.1 Fusarium subglutinans
TTATATATTAGCTATAAAAATATTTAACTTTTTAATAAAAAGTAAAATTATTTATATATAGCCTTATATTACTAATATATAAAAAATATTTATCCTTTTTATCTTAAGCTATATAAAGAAAGTTATAAAATATTTTATTTTTATTATCTGTTAGTATAAGGTGGCCGGTTTTGGGGTGGCCGGTTTCCCTGTATCTAACGTTACCTGCCTAAGGTGAGCTGACCGAGGTAAGGCAGGTGAGCGAGCTAAGGCCAAGTACATGGACCTAGGTAACCCACAGTGGGCGGAGTTGGGGCCTGAGGCAGCATATTCAAGGGCTTCCGATTTGAGGAGGTAGATCCCCAAGTAAACCGCAATACAAGACTCATCCATGCAACGCGATGTAACACGAGGACTACCTAAGGCGTTGGTGATAATGTCGATAAGGTTGCATCGAAATTATATGCGCGCTTGCTTGTACCGACGACATCTCGGCCCCCACAGCCAAGAGGGAACGGATGCTTACCGAACCAACATCATGAGCCTCCTTGAGATCTTCGTGAAGTCGACCTTGACCTACGTCACTTGTATCATATCCATAAGTTACTTGTTCAATATTGCGAGCTGGCTTTTGGATCGAAAAATATCAAACAATTATCTCACATCTCGGCGGTTGCCTCATCTCATAACGTTTGATCGATCAAACCATGGCCTGCCAAGCTGGCCATACTCATTTCATCTTGAACTGTCTACGGCCAGTGATCTGTCCCAACGAGGCTACGCTCATTCAATGACATCCGAGTTGTTCAGAAATCGCTCCTTTCGGCCAGCTCTGTTGCATGACTTGTATCAATCGAGCGACCTCATGGCCTCTTTGTTCATGCGCTCGGGCAGTGCTATCACAGAATGTTTCTGCACTCAAGCAACTTGAGAGACGCAGGCCAAGAGGCAGTCCTGGCAGTTAGCCGCCGAAGAAACAACTTTATGGCTAATTGGCCCTACAGCGGTAACAATGGACCAATAGTCTCTCACGCCTGTAACTGTCATCACAACTTTCGCGCGCGCAACAGGTTCTACCCCTGTCATTCGCTGTCAGCCAAAAATAGAAATCCACGATTATGCTTCCTATTGGCTATTCGAGTATATTAGTTGTTCGATAGCGGGGATGAACCGACCTAGTGGCCGGGAATGGATGCTACCTCGATGCAACCTCTTCTCGTCTTGTCTACCGCCAACAAACTTCACATAGCTCTCGCAGCCTTGTGTGCCAGTCAGGTTCTCCAACAGGATATTGGCGCTCTGAGGCCCCGCCTCCACCACACTTCATGTGCGGCACGCTACCATGTCTGTCGACGCATCGGCCCACCTAGACGTGGAGTTGGGATGTGCTACTGCAAGTGCGTGCCGCCCAACTCATTCTAAGCCCACACTTCGGATAGCCGCTCCAGCGAGTATTGGTGATTCTGGACCAGTCCTCGGGCTTTAAGACTATGACAATCCCCCGGCCAGGAGTCTGGCCCCCTTCTTCCGCATTCTCTTCTTTCCGTCTTCAGCCTTCCGTGCTGTGTCACTTCGCAGATCTGCATAGAGGCTTCGTTGATCGAGGCATCCTGTCGTTTTCACACACTTAATACTGACGCCGGTCGTCGAACAACTCTTACTATAACGACTAATACATAGCTTTCTTATTGCGTTGAGCCCCCGGGCAGGAGTCAGATATCCGGAATAACTGACATATACGCAACATGGCTGATACACAAAACCGATACTACCCCCTGGACTCTTCGCTGGCCCGGAAGCACAGGGGGAGACTTAATCCTATAATTGAGGAGGATAGCGACGATGGTATGGTTCAGAACGGAGGTCGCAGGACGAGACGCGCAGGCAATGCCCAACTCAAGATTGAGGCATGGCTAACACCGATGAGCGACCACTTCCCTACACCAAGAGGAATGAACTATCTTTCTGCTCCTATTCTCCCATCATCACCTTCAACCGACTCGGCTGCCGACACTTCACCAACCACATCCAGCAACCCCTGGAATCGCCATAGTGTCGCCACCGAGGCTACGGAGTTCGAGGATCTCTACGATGTGACTGATGATGAAGCGGATATGCTCAAGCGAAAAGCGTCTGTTAGGTCGAGGCAGGTCCCTACCAAGCAACCAACCCCGCTTGTCATTCCAGCAACACGCGATAACTCTGTTGAGACGTGGTCTGCTGTGGACAATATGAAGAAGTCGATGACTTCACCCGTCCCTCTGACCCCTTCCGTCAAACTGACAATGTCACCTGCTCAGATGGAGTTCATGCATGAGCAACATGCGGCAGAGACACCAACCATGTCAGCTCCCCCATCCTTGGATGGGAGTTTGACTTCTGAGCAGCTCGCGGCTATGAGTGCCCCGCCCACACCCATAATTGGTAATGAGGATTCAAACACCGGAGATGCTTGGGCTGGTGTTCAACTACAACCCGGCGCTCTTGCTACCCTCCACGCCCTTGCCAGTGGCGAGGAGAACCTCCATGAACAGCCGTCGCAAGTTCTTGAGGTGCCTGAACATCATTCTGTCCAGCCAACTGTTGAGATGCGACAACAACCACTGCGACTCATCACCAGCTTCCAGTCGCAGCCAGCTATCAACAGGGCTTTCTCTCCCAACCCCAACCGTCAGTCTCTTGCAGACTTGACAAAGCTTGATATTCCATCTCCAGGCGGTTTCTTCTCCGGTCTATCTCCCCGAAGCCGAAACACATGGCACATGCCCTCCAAGTCCCCCGAGGATATGCCACCACCTACGTCAACCACCGCTGAACAGTTCTACCGGTGTCCCTGGAACATAGATGCTTCGGTTCCCCCTGTCCCTAAGCGTAAGGAACTCGTCGAGGATTTCTATCGTAGTGTCAGGTTTACACCCGCCCCCACTGGGCCCATCGTTGAGCAAGTCGTTGAGCTCAAGGAGGAGGATGATTTCTCGGACGACATGCCCACTGCTCGACCCGTCTTCGAGCACAAGACTGCTCCTTCTACTGTCGAGTCCGCCAATGCCCCAGCTTCACCCCAGGCTGAGGATGTTCCCACCGAGATTGTGGTCGACTACGATCCTGAGTATGCTCGCAAGCAACAAAAGGAGGCTCTCTCCCATTTTGATCGCACTGAGCTTTGGCTCATGGCCCAACGATCTTACCTTCGTGGTGTCCAAGATGAGTCAACTGAGGACGATGGTGGGCTCAACACCATCACTGAGGAGGCTGAGGAGGAAATTGAAGCTCCTCAAATTCAAACTGAACTTCCTCCCCTCAAGGTTCAGCTAGAAACCTCCATTGCTCCTGTCAAGAAGAGCGTTCGTTTCTCCAACCTTGTCTCAACCTCTGATCACCCCAAGCGCCTGCCTTCCATACTCGTCCGCCGCGAGTCTGCCTACTATCGAGCATTTCAAGACTATATCATCCGCATCCAGCGCCAAGATGTATTTGTCCACCAGCTTGCTCGATTTGAGGCTATCCAGGCTCAGCGTGTTTCCCTTAAGGAGTCTCACCGCAACCAGCTTCTCGGCAAGTACCAGCTCAGCGTCGTTCCCCAGTCCGCCAAGAAGAGACTCAGCGCCAATGTTGCTCGCGGCGATGATAACATCATTGACGACCCTGAGAAGCTCCGCCGAGAGAAGGAAGTTGAGGCCATGAACCAAATGACCGTTGCTGCGTGGCATGTTGCCGCCATGAAGATGCTCAACGGTGGTCGCCTCATCTCTGCTCCGGTGACCAAACGACTTGCTCGTCTTTCTCGCGCAGCCCCTGGACATGGCAGCACTACTCGCGAGCGCGCCAGAGTCCTTGACCTGGGCGGGCAGACTACATGCGACTGGGCGTGGCACTGCGCGCTCCAGTTCCCCAACACAAAGGTCTACACTGTCACAACCAAGTCCATTCGTCAACTTTCCAACTGCAATGTCCGTGGTCCCCCCAACCATCGACAAGTTGCTGTTGAGAAGTTTTCTCGTCTCCCCTTCTCAGACAACCATTTCGATCTCATCTCTGCCCGAGAGCTTCACAGCATCCTCAAGCTTTTTGGTGAGAACGGGGAAGACGAGTGGGACACCTGTCTCAAAGAGTGCATGCGCGTTCTCAAGCCCGGTGGCTATCTTGATTTCTCGCTCTTGGATTCGGACATTATCAACGCTGGTCCCGTTGGACTGGCAAAGAGCGTTGAGTTTGGCTTTGCCCTCAAGACTCTGGGTTATGACCCTAACCCTACCAAGCTTTGGCTTGGTCGCCTGACCCGTGCCGGCTTCCAAGACACTCGCCGTATCTGGATGTGCCTCCCCATGGGTGCCAGGCGAAATATGTTCAAGCCTCCTACCCCTCCTTTGAAGGATAGCCCTAATGGCCAGGATGTCAAGACCTGCCAGATGGAAGCCATGGTTATGGGAAGTAGTGATGATATTGCTAGCGCTTGCAGCATTGCTGGCGGTTGGAACTGGGAGCGATGGCTCCTCCGCTGTGAGATGGAGAAGGTTGCTGGTGAGCTCCGTCTCGCCGATACTACTACTACTGGAACTGCCATGGAGGAGGCTGGCAAGTGTCTGGATGGCGTTGCTGCCGTGTTCGAGGAGGGCCGAAACTGCAAATCCGGCTTCCGAATGCTCAACGGTTATGCTCAGAAGCCCAAGGCTGGTACTGAGACCATCAAGATTGCTCTCTGTGAGTGATCTGGAAACATTGAAGATTCTCTTTTGTCAACTCGCACTCGCTCGACACTTTTCATACATAGATAAATCTTGGTTTTTTAGGATTGGATATAGGAAGGGACACAATAACTAAGTATGAGAGATGATGTTGGGATGCGTGATGATTTCACGCGTAATGGTGGGTGGTTAGGTCAGGTTGCATGTGCTTGGCTAATGGGGCATGGATATATCATGTTATGTGCTTACAGATGGCATTGTAAATAGTACAGAACGTAGTGTTGGGATCCTACTTGACGGAATAAATGTTTCTTTTGTACGAAGATTATTTGGACAGGAATGAAAATATCGATAGGAACAAACACAACTTAATTATATAACTCAAAACCAAGGACGCAATATTCCTCATCAAGTCAGGCCAGCATTGACAATGTGTGAGCTTAGTCTTGTAAGACAATGAACAATGTCAATTTGTGTCATCTTATCATTAGTCAGGAAGAGATCTTCTGGCTTAACTCAGGTACCTAGTGTATATGATGAAGGGAAAACCAAGCATGAGCTATTACGTTATAAGCTCGTATTAGGTGTGAAGAATAATTTAATAGTATAGTATTCGTGAGTATTTGGTATACCACGCAATTCTCTCTGTTGGATTATGTGTTCAAGAAGCTTTATTAACATACTGACTATGCCTCCGCCTTACCTAGGTAGTTGACGCACTTTTACACTAGTAATATGAATATTGAAAAAGATATCAAAGATCAATCCTCGTCAAGATGTCATATAATAGACGGATCTGATAAAGTTATTCGTGGTCGCATACTATTGCTATAATCCAGGGTAGGTCATAATATCCCATCAACACAGTGTAAGCTACCTTACCAACCTTACCCAAGTACGACATAGGTAGCGACAGACTGCATTGGTGCAATGCACTTTAAAAATAAAACCAGATGAAAACGTCGATATAAAGTACTAACGTAGCGGCATAGGGTACAATCAAGTAACCTCTTATTATCGTCAGCAATTTTGCTGTCTAGGTATGTTACCTGTCTATTGCTTTTCTGATACATTCTGGCTTAGACCACTACCTACCTTAATTAAGGCTAGAGGCAAATTTCTGGAAAGGGAAAGGCTGCCCCGGCGGACAAAAAACGGAGGCCCACATTAGCCGGCAGCTTCAATCGAATAGTTAGCTTCATGACCATCATTGACGACTACACGGACGCCTAAAATCATCATCACCAAAGTCAGTCGACATATCACATCGGTTCGATTCATCCACGCTCGCTCCGAAAATAAACATTCACAATGTCGAACAACAACTGGCAGGAGGAAGCCATGCGCCGCCTTCGACAGATGCAGCAGGCTCGTGGTGGTGTTGGAGGAGGTGGCCCTCAGATGCCTCGAGCAGCCGGTGGTGCCCTCTTCGGCGGTCTGCTTCTCGCTGGTGGTGCTCTGTTCCTGTCAAACTCTCTATTCAACGTCGATGGTGGTCACAGAGCCATCAAGTACCAGAGGCTAACTGGTGTGAGCAAGGAGATCTACAATGAAGGTGCGAGAAAACAAACTTCGGAGGATTCGGCTCAGATACTTACTTGGGCTAATAGGAACGCACATCAACATCCCTTGGTTCGAAACACCAATTGTTTACGATGTCCGAGCAAAGCCACGCAATGTTGCGTCTCTGACTGGAACCAAGGATTTGCAGATGGTCAACATCACCTGCCGTGTGCTCTCTCGCCCACAGATTGATGCTCTACCTCAGATCTACCGTACACTAGGCACCGACTACGACGAACGTGTGCTGCCGTCTATTGTCAATGAAGTTCTCAAGAGTGTTGTTGCTCAGTTCAACGCTAGCCAGCTCATCACACAGCGAGAGAATGTTGCCAGACTGGTTCGTGAGAACCTTGCTCGACGAGCTGCTCGATTCAACATTCTCCTCGACGATGTATCTCTAACTGTAAGCAAATAATACCATGCCTGAACAAGAGTATCTGATCTGATTGACATCCCGCAGCACCTTGCCTTCTCTCCCGAATTCACAGCGGCTGTCGAGGCTAAGCAGGTTGCCCAGCAAGAGGCGCAACGAGCTGCTTTCATCGTCGACAAGGCTCGACAGGAGAAACAGGCCATGGTTGTTAAGGCGCAGGGTGAGGCTCGCTCTGCTGAACTGATTGGTGAGGCCATCAAGAAGAACAAGGCCTATGTTGAGCTAAAGAAGATCGAGAACGCTCGATTGATTGCTGCCCAGCTCCAAGAGGCTGGCTCTAAGAACAGACTCATGCTTGACTCTGAGGGTCTGGGACTCAATGTCTTCGACAGTAATGACAAGAACTGATCGGATGATATGGGGGGACGAGCCGTGAACGAGGAGAAGTGCTTATGGATTTAATGAACTCTCCACTGTATGTCTACCGAAAGGGTTGTACTATTAGGAATAATGAGGTAGAAAAAGTCGAACTACCAATTCTGCTCTGCTGCAAACGATTCCATAGAATTGGGTCTTGATTCACGAACGACAAGAACCATTGCTGATGCAAACGGTGCGAAATAGTAGTTGAGTCTTGACACAGAGGCATGAGTAAGTAAGGTATCTAAGCCAATATTGGATCTTCAGTCTTAGCAAGATCGTATTCCCTGAAGCCTCTGACCACCATGAGCTACCTTACAGAACTCACAACAAGAGGAACTGAGGTATAGTGCCTAAGGAGCTAAGGTAGTAGGCATAGGTATCGCCAAGGTAGGCAACAGCTCCAGTCACTGCAAGGGTCGCCCCCCCCCCCCCCTTCCGTCAGTGTTAGCCCATAACCCCACCATGAATTAATCAAGCTCAGTCAGCCCAACAGCCGCCAATGCTTTACCTTCACTCGCATACTCGAAACCTACGCGACGCTTTTTTCTTTGCTCTTTGCAAACTCTTGTAAAAACCATCGAACACACAGCACCCCCAGTTCCTCACCACAGCCGCCAAAATGTTGATCAAGTACGTCACATGCGGGAAACTCGACGTCATGCTGGCAAACATGGGAGCAAACTAACACTGAATCAACTAGGGTCCGCACATTGACCGGCAAGGAGATCGAGCTGGATATTGAGTCGGACTACAAGGTAAATAGCGAAAGGCGCCAGACAATAGAAGCAGAGAGATCCCAACTGACTGCTTGTAGGTCTCCCAGATCAAGGAAAAGGTGGAGGAGAAGGAGGGTATCCCGCCCGTCCAACAGCGACTTATCCATGGCGGCAAGCAAATGTACGTTCCCATATCAACTTTTGAACGAACAGCATGTCTTTCAGTATGCTAACGCACCCTGTCTAGGACCGATGACAAGACTGCTGCCGAATACAATCTCTCCGCTGGTGACACTCTCCATCTCGTTCTCGCCCTTAGAGGAGGACGATGGATGGCATAAACACATCGAACGAATATTTGAGCGAACATAGTGGACCTCATCCCGACTCAACGAGTTCGCCGCTTGACAAACGAGGATGACGAGGGATCACTGTACTAGGTAGAATGACTGAGCACAGTACAACAGCTGTTGGACCCACGGGTCATGATGTCGAGTCAGCTGGAGCAGTCATGCGCGAACACTGCTGCTAGTATCAAACACTTTCAGAAGACACGGTGATAATACCAAAAGATACGATGAAGTTATTCTCATTGATTAAGCATCCCGTTTTAGCAAGCCTGGCTATGCTCATCTTTCGCTTGTCGTCTTGATGCTATCATACACATCACAAATTGGCACATGCGCCAACCTTGATATTCTATTATATTCCCGGTCTAATTCCACAATTTATGGACTATTAGTCCGTTATCATTGTCGTCATTCGCTTGTCGCCGTTTGGTTCCCTTGATATAGCCCGTTATACACTGTACTCCTGTAATGCAAATGGGGTTGGAAATTGCACCCTCAAATAAACCTCCCTACAAACCGTGCCAAACATAAAAAAACAAAAACAAAGAATTCCTTGTTTGTATCTCAAGCTCTTTTCTTAGGCTTCATGAAGACATCCGTAGCCTTGCGCTTGCGTGGTCCGACGCCCGGATTAGGTCGTGTATTTGCGAGACGTGTAGGTGAAGACTGTTCGATTGGCTCGGGAGAAAGAGATATTTGTTTCTGTTGAGGGGTAGGAGATACCGACTTTCCAGCTGAATGGGTCACTCTGGGCCGTGAAGATGTTGCAGTTTGAGGCTTAGGACCCTTATAGCTGTTGGATAAAAGACCAGTGCGTTTGACTCTACTTGTAGATTCGTTGTGTCCAGCAGCAGGCTTCTTCAGAGGAGACAGCAATAAATGAGACGAAGCCTTTCTGCTGGATGCTGGCTCCTCATCGTCAAATAGATCGTCCCTATCTTCAGAATCAGAGTCCGAGATGTATTGCGCCCGTGCCTCATGGGTTTCAACTACATCAGAGACTGTTGGTTTTGGTGGAGGAGGAAGCGGAGGTCGGACTGTTGGTTTGGCGGCTCTCTGATAGTCACCCACCATAGCTGCAGGGGCCCTGCGGAGTTTTGTGATAGCATTTGATGCTTGTGTTGGCCTTGACAATGCGCCGTGGATACTGGCAATCTCCTTTGTCTCTCGTCGGACTTTGCGCATGACGCTTGCACCATTATGAGTCTTGGTACGACTTCCTCTGTTGAAAGCGAGCGTGCTTCCATTGGGGTCTCGCACTCCAAATCCCCAAGCCTTCTTTGGCCCAACTCTGCCTCCTCGGGGCAAGAGTCTTCTGTCATCAACAATCTTGCTGGTGTTCTTCTCCTTGTCCTCCTTGAGCCCCATGAGAGCATTCTTGAGCTTCGCCTCACTTTCCAAGAGGGCCTTCTGGTGATCTGACTTGTATTTCTCATACACGCGATACCATTTAGTTGGGTTCGGTGGTTTGTATGCCTTTTGCTTGACTTCCATAGGAAACTCATGCTTGATGAGCTTCAGCCACACTTCGCCTGTCTCGCCCTGGATTTGAGGCGAGTTCAGTTCGATGGTTCGTAGTTGTTTCGCGTTATCGATCTTGAGTAGAAGGAGGCGGACGGCTTTATAAGGAAGAAAATCGCCAACACTGTCGAGTTCGCGGATGTTTTTGATGCATGCCGCTGTGGCAAGTTCCAACAGAGACTTGGGTGGCATCTTGAAGCTCGGGGTATCGCGTCAAGAGTTCGTTTATACGTTTCGTAAGACCATGCGACCCTTATGGTGTTTATATGGGGAGATATGTGCAGGGTTCCGTGATAATTGTAGCGACGCCTGAGTACGGAGTAGCAGTGTTACAGTTGAGGAGTAAGACGGATTAAGGCAGCGTGGGGTTGTATAAGGTAAGGGGGGTAGCACAGTGGAAGAAGGAAGGGTGATTAAGTGTTGAGCTCCTTGGAAAGGTAGCCGAGCATTGTTATAAAGAAAGCGACAACATCGTAAATGTGTAATGTTCTGAGAGAGTTGAGATCGTGAAAGTTGTACTCGAATGTCAAAGTAAGCCTTTGTAGTATGTAGGTTGGGTTTGAGCCACGACGTAGTTGTCAGGGATGTGATAGGTGAGAAATACCCTCCACTGGGCGACTGGGGATTATAGACTTTGCTTCGTCGTATTAGCGCGAAAGTAAACTGGCCGATCCTTAAGGCACTCGCTCGCTGGCACAAAGAACATAGAACTTACTATTGAGAGGAGTGTGCTTGTCTTTATATTGGGTTCCACCCGCGGCTGTTACTATTATGCGTACTCCGCACAATGAGTAACAAACGGTAGCTTTCAGTTATAAACTTTACTGTGTAAGCTGATGGATGAATTATACAAACAAAGGCGATTCTGTTCCCATGATCCAATCAGAGCTCCACACCTCCATACCAATACCGTGTACACATCTCCACTTTAGCACTGTACTACCTAAGGTACCTAAGCATGAGAAAGGCTCCATGAGCGTGCCTGGGTCTCCACTCAAAGACATCATTCACAAGCTGATAGCCATTCCCTGGGGAGCGCGAATCAACAAAGCGCATACAAACTTCCTCTTTTCTGTACAGAGAAATCCTAAACTTTGGATAAACTTACATAGGTATCCTAAATATTTTGCACACAGGATCTAAGTTCCTCCGAATCGTCGCATCTCCAAGTATTCCTCGTCCTGCACAACTTCGACCACCATCATGGCCGATTCCTTCATCAAGCAGGAGCCCTTCATCAAACCCGATCCCGAGGCGTCTGGTTCTCCTGCGCAAGTCGACGAAGAAGATTTGTATGAAGATGCCGGCGACCTCGAATTCTACGACAAAAAAGCTGGCGCGTTCGAGCAACTCTACCTCGCGCGCGTTCCTCGATACATGTGGGAAGCTTGGTCGAAATTGACGGAGCGACTCGGCGACGACGACGAGATTCAAATTGGCACTCTGCGAACATGGAATGAAAACAAGCCTGATGGCAGCGTAGATGTATGCATACCTGATAAGATGTCATGACACCGTATTGACATACATAGACCAAACTTCGCATGCTTCTCTCCGCCAACTGCCCAGAGCATCAGGTGCTGCCTCGCGAATATGACCTAGTGGTCCAAGAACACAACGTTAGCAACCACTTCATTTTCAGCGAGGAGGATTTGCCCGGTTTCAAGGCGCGAAGCAAGGCGCGACAAGAGGCTGCTGATGCTGGCATCCCTGCCTCGTTGTTGAGGCAGAAACAAGGCAACAACAACGGAGCAGAACGACCGAGCTACGACCGTAGGAGCCGATACCAACCATACTATCGAAAAGCTGTTCCGAGTAAGCTTGGGTTCGCATAGCCGTGTCACGAATAGGTGCTAACAAAGCATTACAGAAAAGACAAAGATCTTTGGCAAGATTGCCTATGATGTTCGTGTTGAGCCCCACGGCAAAGATGAGGAAGAGCGGGTGCTTCAGCAGAAGATTCTGGATGCAGAGGCGAACAAATCCAAGGTCCAAATCATCAGTCGACACGCAGCTTCAGCCGTAGTGAACCCTGGAACTACCCGCGCAGCCGAATTCGGAGACAGCTTCATCGTACGTTCTGTTCCCGTACAATGTTTAATTCTCGGTTGTGTTAACAGACGATACAGAAAAATATCGCCGCCACGGCCAAGCCAAAGAAGGGCGAGGTGTTCAAAGCAGCCCGTATTCCAGAGAACCAGCTTCTGGATCTCATTTTCGATTGTTTCCGCCAGTATCAGTATTGGTCAGTGAAGGCTTTGCGACAAAAGCTTCAGCAGCCCGAACAATACCTCCGACAGGTGCTCGAGAAGATTGCTGTTCTCAACAAGAGTGGCCGGTTTGCCAACCAGTATTGCCTGAGCGATGCCTACCGCGACAAGGGCGGCGCAGAGGCCCAGGAGGCTGCTGCTGAACCTGTTGATGACGATGAGGATGATGCGGAGATGGAGGACGTGTTGCCCGTTTCCTAGGATCAGCATCAACGGACCACCTAGGAGAGGATAAAAAGGGGCGATATTTCACTTCAACGATAACGAACGGAGGATATCATTTAATGTGGTGTTCGAAGGATTCAGGGTAGGGTTTTTAGAGCGGCGATACCCTTCTAGTCTTATAGATTACCAGTCGTAATCAATCATCTAGCAAAATGCTTTGAGAGTCGTGATTCGCTCGTCAACTGAAGCTATCTTTATTTTATCCGATCTGAAACTGAACTTGGACTATAGCTTTCTTGGCTGGGCTACTCTCGCACTTGGATTATCATGATCCACTCACTACGTATTGTTCTAGATCATAACTACCTCTAGTACGTAATAACTTCCCCACAGTAACCAATGCACTCTAAACTGGTCAGAGGCGAGGCGCTTTCTAATTGTTATAAGACCGGATCAGCTGCTGTCCAAGGGCTGGAATCACCTACCTTGTTAGATGTATGCATTCATATGCCCTCTTCTACTCTTGATCACCCGAACAACCCCGCTTATAACCAAGGCTCGCCACAACATCTACTATCCGACCTGTCTCAAGATGCATCTGGTATTCGACTTTGATGGCACAATCACCCAAGAAGATTCTATCGGGGAGCTTGCTCGCTCAGCTCTCGAGATACAGAGGAATAAATATGGCCATGACCTACAGACTTCTTGGGACCAAGTTGTGCAATCCTATATTGCCGATTACAGACACTACAAAGATAACCATCCATCACCAGAGGTTACTCGAACATCTGTGGATCACGAGATCGAATTCCTATCAGGAATGAAAGACGTGGAAGAGACGTCTCTACGACGCATTGCTGACTCACGCATCTTTGCTGGTCTAGACGCTGAGACGTTGTCGCAAGCTGGTGCTGACGCTGTCGAGGCCGGCAGAATTAAGATCAGAGATGGATTTGCGGATCTTATAACCCTTGCAAGACAGAGGGGCTGGGATGTGAGTGTCATATCGGTCAATTGGTCCCGGGCCTTTCTACGAGGAGCTCTTTTACCGCATAATATTGAGGTTATTGCCAACGAACCGGCCTCAGATGGAACGATAAAAGGACCGGAATTTTTCGAGGGGAGGATGACCAATGTATGCGAGAAGAAGAAAGCTTTGAGACACATCATCAACGAGAAGGACGGGAAGGTGATTTATTTTGGGGACTCGACCACGGATATGCAGTGTCTGCTTACAGGAGGAGTAGTCATATCGAACAACGAGGAGTCTTCCTTGCTAAAGACTTTGAGAAGGGTCGGCATTGAAGTGCCACATATTGGAGCGAAGAAAAGTGGTAAAATATCCTGGGCGAGGAACTTTCGAGAAGTACTGGATAGTGGCTTGTTAGAAGCCTAAGGCTTAGTACAAAGTTTCCGGTTTCTAAAAGCCTAAAAGAGCCCTATATCTCTTTGTTGTTGGTATTAATAGTATATGTATGTACAAGGTATTCTCAACATCAAAGCGTTTGACAAAGCGTGCATGCACAAACCCAAGACTTGTGATGACAACCCTGGGAGTTCACGCACGCTTGCCGAATTAAGTACCTTTTAATATATTTGCGTTTCTAGTCCATGTAATATTCACATCGGAGGTGATCACTGAATGCTTTAAAAGGAACCTAAGTGAAGCTGGTCCGCCACAAATGATGCGTTGTTTTGTTCTGGAATTACTTGTTCATGCATTTCACTTGTCACAATGAATCAACAAACAAAGCTTTGATGAACATAAGAACAATTCACTCTTTCGAGACAGATATAAAAGGGATAAAATGCTCGATTTTTGTCAAATTCCTCTCCTAGATCAGGGATCCCTCACTCCAAAATCCAAACTCTGCAGAAGGATTATCAGTATGTGCGTTTACGGTCGAGTCGTTTTTAAATGCGCCCACGAGCGCTGGGGCATCTGCGTGAAGCGATGTCAGACAGCCAAAGACTTCCGCAATGGAAAGTTGACCCATGACTGTGTCGTCAAGAAGCCTCATGTACCGACTTCGCGGAGGATACAGACAAATTGCAACAAATGTATCACCATGGATGGCAAACTCGACAGGGCAAAGAAGAGCATTGACGATGTTAAGCAAAAGCTGAAGAGAATAGAAGAGAGGAAACTCAGAGAAAGAATGACGGAAGAAAACAAGAACGACAACAGCAAGAAAGCGGAGAGGAGGGATGAAGACCGGGATAGTAATGAAACGAACTGTTGGAGTTTCGAGACGGGACTTGGGAGTATTACCGAGGAGAGTGAAGTTGAGGATGAGCCTGCAAGTGGTGGAAGTAGTCAAGGCAGTTCACAAGTCTCCATGGAATACTAATAGAAGTGCATCAAACAGCAAAACCGACTCATTAACTGCCCGAATATATGGAAAAGCCCATTAATATCTCAATTGAAAGCCTGCAACTTGTCTGGCTCCTCTCGACTTCTCAGATATTACGACTATAATAAATCCCCAATTATCTGCACCCATTCACTTATGATTTTCTATACGTAAAACTCAGAATGTGGCAACCGAATAGACTATGATCACCAGCGTTCTCGTAGTCTGTATCCTTATAGCTCTACCTCTTACCATCTTGTCGGAGTGCTGACAACCGTCCTATTCAATAATTGTTTTATAAGGCTATCATTACTAACTGCCCATCATCAGCGTTCGCACAAACGAACATCTGATATGTTGGGCAGCAAGACTGAAATATTTCTTACCGTAAATGGCTATGAGTGCGAAGAATGAGTCCCGTGATGTTAGATGCATGTCACTCTATCCGAACCTGCGCCTCAGTCTTTACGCCCGAGATAAACCCAGAATGGCAGCTCGCTAATGTTGGGCTTCAAAACAGGAGCCAATCCGGCTTTGTCACTTCCCCGGATCTAAGCCACCCCCGATCCGCTCCGTGCGGGTCCGCCCCGGAGACTCAACCGCCGTCTTATTCGCCGATCCGAAGCCGGTTAACAGGCCTGTCAACCGTTTCCTACTTAACGGAAGTACGCAGCGAGGCTGAGGGCTCTAACTCAGTCCTCGAAGTGGTCCCATGACGGCGTTATGCGTTGCCCGAAACCCTCCATGGAGAGTTGGGCTCTCAACGAACAAGGCACCCCTGTTTGGGGGCTGAAGAGCGATGTCTTGGCAGTCAGCATCCAGGACAATTCGACAATTCATAAACAAGCTTGACCCGCAGCTGGACGCTCAGTAACATTGTGTGCATTGCATAGTTAGGGGTCAAAGACTAGCCATATTCTTCTCGCCTTAAGGAGTGTGCATTCAGTACCTCCCCACCAACACTATCAACTCAATCTCAACAACTCCAGATTCTCATGAATCCAGAGTTCTCCACCCCGTTTATTAGGGTGGCCGTTCTTCTCAAGTTCCGCAAGATCACACTGTCGGTCTCCGGAGGAGGCGCAAAACCGCCTTAATGGGGCTGGTACATCACGGCCTAGACCTGTTCAACTACGATCAGAAAACCTGCTCTAACCAGGTTTTGATCACTGCAAAAGAGACTCCGTCTAACATTGAATATGACGAGTATGTTGTCTACAAGCGGTCAGAGGAGCCTGGAGCACCATCCACAAAGCGGGATCCCTGGGTGGATGATGACGACCACATCACCCACCACTTCACTCGCGATGATACTTCGGGAACAGCTCTTTTCGACCTAGCCTTTCGGCGTGGGCACATGCTTGACCGTGAAGTCAGTACAGTACATTGAATACAGAGCAGTGAGCTGATAGTCTGAAGGGCAGTTTTCGAAAACCAGACGATGATGAAGTACCATCAGCCGGAATGGAAGGCCGAATACGCCGGGTGTAAGTTGAAACAGTGAATACACAAGATTTCTTGGTTAACTGAATACAGAATCTGTTTTAAGCGTAAAACTATTTACGACGGTGGTCGAGACATTCTTAGCATGACGGTTGATGACCTGGCTGCCATGAACCTTCATCCTGCCACGCTGCAATACTCAACTCGAACTACCACGGAATCTAGATTCTGGTCCAAAGACAAATCCCAGCTGAGTGAGTTCCTTCAATGCCACACATAGCTTTACCTAATAATGTAGGTATTATTCTCGCATTCTCAGAGATGCCAAAGACGCCCTGTGACTTCCTGTCCATGACATACGATGTCCGCGAACGCTCCGCGACCATCCTTGCCCGACAGTCATGGGAGCCAAGACGACACAACCTCGATGACCTCGACGAATATGATCATCGTCTGGAATCATGCAGAAATCATTGGGCGCACCCTCTCATCATGCCCGTTGTGCTTCTCCAAGTGCAATTTATGCGATGTGAAGAGGCTGTTATCGAGAACAACTCCAACGTGGCTCATTTGGAATACGATGTCAGCAACATTGCCGGCTTCGATGCTACAGAGACTGGGAAGCGTCTCAGTCGCACTTTCAGCAATGGCAAAGATGGCGAGAGAATTGCCTGGGGCCCAAGCACCATGACCAAACTCATGAAAAGGGCACACGAAGTTCTCAAGGACACCATTAAACTGCTGGATACTATTCGCTGGATGGAGAGAGCTATCAAAGTGTTAATATTGGCCGGAGACGAGTTGAATGAGCGAATGGGAAACTATTCTAACTTCGGCAATGATCTCAGTATGTTGAGTCCCACGGTAATCGACCCTCTGGGAGGACCTCCTGCAGTGAGTCCAGTTCTGCCTCCCAGAGATCTCCCTAGGCTTCGATTTCCTGATGAAATGACGGATGGCGATTCTTTGGGGCCCCATTGGCATGAGATCAGACAGTATCTTGATGGTTTGTTGCGTCTTTGCATGGGTCTTGAGACGGATAGGCGCATGTCGGAGGCCAGATGCCGTGCTCAGATCGATATGGTAAGTGGTACAGAGTTGAAAGATTAAACACCAACTAAAAGCAATAGATCTACAGTAAGATGGCCCAAGAAGACAATATCCTGAACGCTCGAATGGCTGTAGCATCATCACGCGACAGTTCCTCGATGAAAGCTCTCGCTGTGATAACCGCCATCTTTCTACCCGGCGAATTCCTTGGAACTCTCTTCGGTATGTCCATGTTTGACTGGCTCGGCCCAGATGAAGAAGACGACGATTCATCTAGACCTATGACATTCGGCGCGCATTTTTGGTATTATTGGTCTACAGCTATTCCACTCACTCTTCTGATTTTGTTCGTCTGGCGAGCTTGGTGGGTTACCCAAGATCGTTATTTCAGACGTCATCTTTCGCAAGAACTTAGCGAGGAGCGTTTCTGGACCGCCGATGGAAAGCCGCGCAAGCTAGAACGAAGTTTCATTTGGGATTTCTTCTACCTTTCCGCTAGGCGTGATGAGAAACCACGACCAGAAGATGACTTGGCTGAGCTGGAGACCATCCATTCTGGGGCGAAGGAAGGAAATGATGAGGGATTGACTGGGGCTACTGATATGAGGCAGAGACAGATTTTGGAGACGAGGAAATGGAGTCTTCATCAGAGAGGGACGAACGTCGCGGTTTAGATACAGACAAAGACGGAATCGTTTTCAAGCCCTCTATGGGTAGGTTGATACTTTTAAGTATGTTTAAGTTTCAGAGATGTTGTGTATGTTTTAGTTGCTTTTCATAGAGAGTTTGATAATTAGGCAAAGGATATCAAATTATTGTTTTCGAACGGCAACCTACAGCTAGGTTAGCCCGTGTATCTAGGAACATGATAATGTATAACCATAATCTTCTAAGTCTAACCACTGCAAAGTTTCAGATATCAAGTAAGCCATGATGAAGGGTTCCTTTCATAGAAAAGCATAGGATTCGATAATAAGGTAGTTGGCCACATCCCGGCTCTACTTACTAGAGGTCGCAGGTCTAGGAAGTCGTCATCTTATGTCGATACATTCGTCTATGTGGCGATCCATAACTAAGCTAGGCTACAAGACGTCAATTCATGTTATATCGTTCCGCGCTGTACCGGGTTTATGGTTTGTAGGCTCATGCTACAGGGTACAGTGAACGAGTTGCGTTTAATGCCCCAAGTTGGCAAGGGGTTGGTCAAAGGTCCTAAAGAGATGTCGGGGATCCGGAGAATATAATCATGTCTCAGATCATAGATAAGCTGCAGAATTTTCGATGCAAACGGGGCCACCGAGAGCTTACGAATCAAGTTTGTCAATGACTGGAATGAAAGTCGTAAATTGGAACGCCATGCGAGGGTATGGCGATGGCTTCACTAGTTTAGTCTTAGGGTCAGCCATCTACAATCACGAAATTTAGTCACGAGCTCTCTACCGTAAAGAGTATGAATCAGGAACATCGAAGAGAGAAAATCTGTTTATTTCAAATCACCAAAGCTTGGACGCTGTGCAGGCTGATCTAGAGAACACACGTTGAAACGATTTATCCGTTTTTCATGAGTCCAGAATGAATATCGGCGACGCCTTTGCTAACGTTCATCGTCTGGATCATGATCTAGACCCTTGATACTGGGGCAGTCTATTTTGTCTTGACTTCTTTGGTTTCGAGTGAAGACAACATTCAGGAGTTGCAGTTGTGAGATTATTGGAGGGGTCTTTGCTCCCTTCAGTTGCGGGAGCGCCAGGGTAAGACGAGACATTGCCGGGAGCGGCGTCTCGTCTTTTCAGGTCCATATGATATGTACGGTAAAGGGTTGTTTTGGTATGATTCAGGGAGTTCTTAATTGATGTTTCTCCCTTAGTCAATTGGATATATAGACAATATTCAAATCTTACAAGGCAATTAAGGGATCCCCAGATACACCCACTTTAAAACAATCACTTGTGCTTAATTAAGGTAGGGAG
Source organism: Fusarium subglutinans (assembly GCF_013396075.1). Classification (NCBI taxonomy): domain Eukaryota; kingdom Fungi; phylum Ascomycota; class Sordariomycetes; order Hypocreales; family Nectriaceae; genus Fusarium; species Fusarium subglutinans. Next base: position 18,866 of record NW_023502257.1, read on the forward strand.
GGAGGGACCAGAACGCGCCAGGAGCAGAAAGGAAGGTACATAAAAAGATCGATCAAACGGAAGGAGGCTTACGCAGGAACAACTATCAGATCCCGACGCCATTCGGTTCCTAGGGAAACTCTACCTCAACCCTTCATCATCATGACCCACTCACAACCACATCATGAGCTTCACGCCCACAACCGCCTCTTTCTCAAAAGCCTCCCAAACTCTACCTGGCTTCATTGCGCCGCCTTTTCAATAACAAAATCTGCCAACTTACAAAGATTGACAGCCATCACCATGTCTTAAACTCCGACCATTTCACCTAGCGCTTTGAACCACTGGTTCCAGACACTAAGCTCATTCCTTGTCAAGGTCCCAAGACATACCAGGTCCACGTTTTAGGGGCATGTGGCGCTCGATAAGCTCGAATGATCTGTTTGTCATGTCTCATCCGGCGTCACGGCATTCCTAGTCGAGAACGGCATCGTCTTGACTGGAGCCCAGCGTTGCTTTCCGTAGCATCCTTGGAGGCTTCGTTAGACCAACACGCGACCAAGCTACGCTTTCGTCGTGATGCTATACTCTTTCAAGGTCATCTATCTCCCTCATGACTTCATTGATCAAGTGGCGTCTTTTCATACTGTCCAATGTGATAAATTTGCCCCGATTCCCTTGCCTTAAGTCCTTGACCCCCTTCTCTCCCAGTTGATCTCACCCTTAAGCCATTCCTTTTCCATCGCTACTCAACCCACGTCATTCGTTCCTTAACTTCATCTCATTCTTTAAAGTAACATAGTACTTCATAGACTACTCTCCGGTTCCGTCACCCCAGTCCTTGTCTCACAACCAGCCCGCCTTCAGCATCTTGTCTCAGCTTCACTTCACTCACAAGATAGTTGAACCCCTTGGACTATCTGAGTACTACCTCACACATCACGAGGTTTCACTCCTTTACAAACAACTTGTTGTTATAAGAAGCACTTATACTCACCAACTTAAATTTAACTTGCCCATATCATCCATTCGCTGTCTAGGCTTCTTCAAGTTAGAGGACATTTATATTACGGGCTCTCTCTCATCTTGAGACTTATTGCTGCGTATCAGACATGCTCAAGAAACTCATTCTTATTGCGCCGCTTCTGGTGCAAGCGCTTGCTGTGCCTGCAGTGGAGCCCAGACACCAACATCTTCATGGGCACATCGAACATACACATGGAACCAAGACCAAAATGACCACGTCTGTCCGTCGTGAAACAGAACAGACCGCCGCACCGCAGTTCATTCCTCCCAAGATGCCTTACGCACTTGACCCTAACACCAAAATCCACAAGACTACCACTACCGCCGCTAATTCGAACAATCCTAAAGAGACTATCGTCCCTGAGTTCATCCCACCTAAGATGCCTTTCGTAGCAAAAGCATCCTGGCAAAGGTCGACTAAGGACCAGGACAGCTCCGACAAGTCCGCCTCGGTTGCATCTGTGAAGAAGAAGACGGTTGTCAAGGTTCAGGATGAAGAAGATGACAATAACGACAAACAGCCAACTTTCATCCCGCCTAGGGCGCCTTTCCGAGGATCTAGCAAACCTCAACAGAGTCAAGCTGCCACTCCTCGAGATACAGTTCCCCAGTTTATTCCTCCACGAAACCCCTGGGCACAGTCTAAGCACAACACTCGTTCAGCAGAGAGTGACGACCAGGACGTTTCGCAAGAAACTGCTGTTCCTGATGTGGACCAGCGAGCTGCCAGTGGCGACGATGAAGTCGTTCCGGCACCTGAGCTCCTCAGGCGTGATGAAGAAGGTTCAGATAGCGAATTCTTCGATGAGGAAGATGAGGATGACTACAATCCTGAGGATTTCCCAAACCTGGGCGGCCCCGAGGAAGACGAGGACGGTTCTGATGATGATTCTGAGAATACTCCTGCCGGAAACACATCTGAGCAGGCAAGTCAGAACCCCGAGTCCATCAATGCTCAGGATGATAGCAGCGCAAAGAACTACTTTGGTGGTGACTTTGATGATGAGGATGACGCCAACAACGTACCTACTCGCCTAGAGGCTCGGGGTGTTGGAAAGCGGAACATCCTCTACTTCACAAACTGGTGAGTTGTAGCAAATTTTTGTGCAACTAGCGGGTGTTAATAATGAAGAACCAGGGGTACCTATGGGGCGAACTTCCAGCCCCAAAATCTGCCGGTGAAGGATATCACACATGTTCTATACTCCTTTGCTAAGGTTAACCCGAAAGACGGAACTGTGTAAGCATATTAACCCCATCAATATATCATATCTGTTAACAAAGCGTAGGTTTTCATCAGACTCTTACGCCGACACCGACAGACTCTATACTGGTGACTCTGACAATGGTGGAAAGAACGTTTTTGGATGTGTTAAACAGCTTTACATTCTTAAGAAGAAGAACCGTAATTTAAAGGTGATTCTACTATCATGACCAAGCAGCCAAATGTGAAATTGCTAAGACGTACGAACAGGTGCTACTTTCAATCGGCGGCTGGAATAACAGTCCAGATCTCGCCACTGGTGTAAGCACACAGGACCGTCGCAAGAAGTTCATCTCTTCCGCCATAAAGCTAATCACTGACTGGGGCTTCGATGGAATTGATGTCGATTGGGAATACCCTGTCAATGCCCAAGAAGCTCGCAGCTATGTCTTGATACTCTCGGGTCTCAGAAAAGCCCTCGACCAGTACTCAAAGAACAACAAACTGAACTACCATTTTATGCTTACTGTTGCTACATCAGCCGGTCCAGCAAACTATAAAGTCATGGATTTGAAAGGAATGAACCCATGGATTGATGCTTGGCACCTCATGGCGTACGACTATGCTGGCTCCTGGGATACTACAACTGGTCATCAGGCCAATGTTTTCATTTCTAAGAAGAATCCTCTTTCAACAAAACTTGGCACTGACAAGACAATTAACGATTACCTCGCGGCGGGAGTTCCCCCAAACAAGATTCTCATGGGCATGCCTCTTTACGGGCGTTCATTTCTTAAGACAGCTGGACTGGGAAAGACCTACTCCGGCGTAGGCGGCAATTCTGAGGGAACTTACCTATACAAGGATTTGCCACGTTCTGGTGCCATAGCTACCTACAATGCAGACCTGGTAGCCAGCTATTCATATGACAGCAAGACGCGGGAACTTATCACTTACGATGATCTCAAATCGGGTCAAGCCAAAGCCGCTTATATCAACCAGCGAACCCTTGGTGGTGCTTTCTTTTGGGAGGCGAGTGGAGATAAGGTTGGATCCCAGAGCATCGTTTCTGGTGTAAAGCGCACATTGGGCACTCTTGAGACGGTCAACAATCTCTTGAAATACCCCACGAGTGTATACGCCAATATACGAGCTGGAATGCCGTCTTGATTTGGCGAACAGCGCTGGCTGATTTTCCTTGGTGCTGGACTTTGTGTACGGATATGTGTTGGGTGTGTTTGGAGTCTTGGGAATATTCCATTTGTCGTCTGTGTTTTTGGGATGATGTGATTGGGAACTTGTCACTGAATAGAATATAGAAAAGCCCTCGTTCGGTACCTTACATGATATTACATTCATTTGTTCACTTGAACCGCTCTTCTCGTAAAAGTCAGGGGCAATTTCCTTCGACCCATGATTGCCATTCATTTATATTTCTATTATACCAGATATTGTATTCTAACCTACCGCTCAAGCAAGAATGAGACAGTTGATGGCACAAGTGTGTCAACAAGTCTGCACCGCGATGAGCTTTCATGTTTGAGTCAAGTGAAGTGCGTGGTCTTAAGATCTTACCCTGACTTGAGTCATGATAGGATATTGTCGTGAGTCTAGTAATACCACACACAAGTTTTAGCTTGCATAGCATATTCTCATCACAAGTTTTGCTACTAAGCTCGCGGCTGTAAGGCGAGGCCAAATAATGTTAAAATCAAGCACATACGTACATGACAAAACATATTAATTGTTCCACTGTAGATTTTATTTGCCTTTAGTCTACAAGCTACTTTCCTGTTCCGTAGGCATAAATCAATGTCCTACATCGGGCCTTGATCATCCGAAACAGTACCTAAAAACTGAACAAAAAGCAAGTCCTATAGCCCCCCATTGCGGAAGAAATGGAAAAGATAACTCCTTATGACAACAAAAACGCGCCAATCTCCGACATCTTGAGAACCAATTCCGGTCTTCCAGTAAAAATATTCTTTCCCCCTTTTCAATAGAATTCATCCTCCTCCGGCTTACCAGACAGGGATGCGTTCTACATATCCTGACCCTGGGGAGTTCCCGAGGCTTCAACGCCGTGAAAAGCGTCTCCAAATGCTGAGTCGTCCATGTCCATACTCAGATCTAGACCCTCACCCAGCTCGCCGGCTGCACCGTCTAATGTAGGGCCGTCAAAGTTAAGGGCATCACCTGCCGTGTCAAGGTCACCAAGGGAGCTGAAGTCGTTTTGGTCAAAGGAGACAGAGCCGCCGGGTGTTCCAGCTGCTGGTGTGGCACCAGCAGATGCAGTCTTAGCAGCTGACTTAGTAGTATCAATTCCTGCAGTAGTGGGCGTATTTGCGTTGACAGAAGCGGTACCCGAGCCAGGGCCCTGATTCGCTTGGTCGTTCGCAGTGCCATCTTTGGGTACAACAACCCAATCTCCACTGCCAGTTCCTTGATCAGGCGCCGTTGTGTGATCCTTCGGTCCCTGAGTTCCGCCCATCGTCACGTCACCGCCAGAACCAACTGCGGTGGCATTGGAAGGTGTTCCGGCCCCGGACTGGGCCGCTGACAATTGAGGTTGAGGAGTTCCAAAGTTGTTCAGAGGTGTAGAGGTATTGGAAATGCCAGTGTGCATCTGGTCGAGTAATCCAGCAGCAGTGCCACCCATATCGATATCAGATTCGCCAATCATGATGCCGCTGTTCTGCGAGCCAGATTGCGACGGTTGACGAGATAGTTGCGAAGCGTCAGCCTGAACGGGTTCTGGTGCTGGTGGCTGATAACCTCCATCTTGAACACGAGATACCGTCGGCTTGGTATCAACCTTCTTTCCCGTAGCAACTTCGACTTCAGACACTATCTGTTCGACCGTTTTTGTACTGACGGGACGAGGAACAGCCTCCTCGTCATGGGGGTCAACCTTGCCCTCAATCCGCCAAATCTCAGTGCCTGTTCCCTCGACAGTGTTTCGAAGCTCCTTCTCCTTTGTGCTGAGGATAGAATTTTCTTTGAACTTTGCAAGAGCTGCAGCATGGTCGGCCTGCATCTTCTCTATCTCGACCTTGGTTGACTCAATGTGACTGTGAACTCGCTTGCGGAATTCATCGGCTTTTTCGGGATCTAGCCGTCCGATGTACGGCTTCTCAGGCACGGAATTGGAAGCATCAACTCCTTGCGCAGGAAAGATGCCTTCGGTCAAATATGCTAATTCACCTTTGAAACCGAGGTTTAAATCGGCAGGGGTGATCTGGCTTATCCGATAAGGAGACGAGAGGATCTCTTCCATCCACTCGTGGTTCTGCTGGTATCGGCTCATAGAAATCTCTCTTGGAGTAAGATGGTCAAACATATCTCCTCGCGAAACGTCTTCTTCATCGTCGAAGGCAGCGTCTAGCTGAGGCATTCCTGGTAGCGGGGGCTGGCCACTCTGGCCCGCGGCGTGCCTCGCTCGTTTAGCAGGAGGACCCGGTGCGGGTTGTGTGGGATATGCCATCTGTTGAGGAACGCCTCGAGGGGCCATCTGGGGAGGTACCGGCTGACGGGTGAGATCAGGCAGGGTAGGCCAGTTGACTCGGTCGGATAACATGAATTCCTTGCGACGAATCTGGCCAGCGCGCTGCAAAAAGTGGCGCTGCTGCATGATGCTGTTGACTCTTTCGTCAAAGGGAATCATGGAAACCGGAACTCTATCATTCGGTTCGGCGGGTCCGTAATGCACAACGAAGAGGCCGACGTCTGGTTGAGGAGGATTAGGATGACCAGGAATAGGGACTAGTCGGCATCGTCGACGGGCGTGGAGAGCGTACTGCTCGCCGGGAATGTAACCAGCTTTCTGATAGTAAATCTCAAGCATCTAGTGAGGTTCAGCAGGCTGTCCCTTTGTGTAATTCTCATCTTCTCCTTACCAGTCCATTGCCCAGATCATGCTTGTAGACCTGTTCTGGAGGCGCCCAGACATAACCGTCGGTTGCGAAAGTCGTTCCCAAACGCTGAAGGGGCTGCCAGGTCAAGAGTATTGTGCCGTCTGTAGGCTTATCGAGATATGTCCAGAAAAATGGCGCCCGATCTCTCGCAACTTGTGGTGCAGCCATAAGCCATTTAGCAACCTCATTTAGGTCAAGTCGAGGCATCACAGGGTATCGGAATGAAGAGATCAGATGAACGTGGGGCATCTAAAAGATTGTCAGAAGGATGTTGCGATACAATTGCATCGTTGCGCGTATGCATTACATACAAGGTCCTGGGGGACGCCCTGGCTAGGATCTGGTTGAGCCATAGTGGGCGAGCGTCGCGATGGACGAATTCGGGCGTCTTGGTATATCTGATTACGCGATTGATGATCTCCAGGTGTGCGCGTTGCTAGTCATTCAGCGTGCTGAAAAAGTCAAGATGGGTTGGTTTTGAGAAGGCGAAGAGATGGCGTGGCGCCATTCACGATATGACTTCCGATGGAGTTGTCAGAAGTCAGTGCCCATGCGCGGCTCCAAACTTCTCGCGACGAGGCTGAGAACATGCAGATGGCCAATCAGAGCTATGGAGCTCGGTAAGTAAAAAAGCGGGTCTCGAGCCTGTCTTGTATGGCAAAAGAAGGAGGTTTTTAGAGTAGATGCTGTATATACCCTAATCCTTAATTAATACTAAGATGGTGCGATATTGTGTTAATGACCGCGAGAAAGAATGACCTCGAAAAGTTTGAGCACTGCGGATGCAGATTCTCATACAAGTAAGTCATTCGCCAGTGGAGCAACGTCGCTTCATATTGTCGCGCAAACAATAAATTGAGCCCAACAGCGGTTATTACGATCAGACTCACTTATCACCAATCTGTGTATTTCATTGGGAGAATATTATTTGATTTTATTTTTATGCTTCTTATCAGGTTCTAAACACAAACCCGAATTTCATCACTTAAGCTTTCTAAATCCGTACCAGCCCATTCATCATTATCCTTGCAGCGTTACCATGTTCTGTGTACCAAAGCACAGATTTTTTATAAAAACGCAGCGATCGAGCTTCGTACAGCCCGGTGGTATTCATTCTTTAACCAATCTAAATTCCATCTCTTGACCCCGACAGGCAACTTAAGCCTGGTAAGTAGAAGCAGAGACGTTACCGCCACGGCCGGTCCAATTGACGTGAATGTCCTGGCCATTAGGGTACTTATCGCTAGCGTTCTCGGGCTTGATGCGGAAGGTGTGAGCACCGAAGTAGTCACGCTGAGCCTGGAGAAGGTTGGCGGGGAGGTCCTTGGTGCGGTAACCGTCGAACCAAGACAAAGCGGTAGAGAAGGCGGGAGTGGGAATACCAAGGAGGGCAGCCTTGGAAACAACGTCTCGCCAGCCGGGCTGAGCCTTGTGGATGGCCTTGTTGAAGAAGTCATCAAACAGAAGGTTCTGGAGGTCGGGCTGGGAGCGGTAGGCGTGGGTGATGTCCTTGAGGAAAACAGATCGGATAATGCAACCACCTCGCCACATGAGGGCAATGGAAGGCTTGTTGAGCTTCCAGTTGAACTCACGAGCAGCTTCCTGCATGAGCATGAAGCCCTGAGCATAAGAAATAATCTTGGAGGCGTACAGGGCCTGCTCGAGATCTTCGAGGAACTGCTCCTTGTCGCCCTCGAACTTGGTTGTTCGGCTGACGAACTCAAGCTTGGTGGAAGCGGTGGCACGCTCGTCCTTGATGGCAGACAAACATCGGGCAAGGACAGCCTCGGCGATGAGGGTCACGGGCTGGCCAAGGTCAAGAGCGTTGACAGCGGTCCACTTACCGGTACCCTTCTGACCGGCCTTGTCGAGAATTTTCTCAACGAGGGCAGTGCCATCATCGTCGTTGAAATACATGATATCTCGGGTGATCTCAATCAGGAAAGAGTCCAGAACACCCTTGTTCCACTTGGCGAAGACATCGCCGATCTCCTTGCTGGAGAGACCGAGACCGCGCTTCATGATGTCGTAAGCCTAGTAGTACTTGGTTAGTCTTCTGTGAGAGGTGGCATTTGTCTCTATCTTCTCATACCTCGCAAATAAGTTGCATATCACCATACTCAATACCATTGTGAACCATCTTGACGTAGTGACCAGCACCCTCGTCGCCAACCCACTCACAGCAAGCCTCGCCGTCGCTCTTAGCAGCAATGCTCTGGAAGATGTCCTTGATGTGAGGCCAGGCCTCCTCATTACCGCCGGGCATAAGTGAGGGGCCATATCGGGCACCCTCCTCGCCACCAGAGACACCAGAGCCGACGAAGCGGATGTTCTTGCCAGCAAGATACTTGGTGCGGCGGTTGGAGTCGGGGAAGTGAGAGTTACCACCGTCGATGATGATATCGCCGGCGTCAAGGAGGGGCAGAATCTTCTCAATCCAGTCGTCGACAGCCTGACCAGCCTGGACCAGGAGCATGACACGGCGAGGAGACTTGAGCTTGCTGACAAACTCCTCAACGGTCTTGGCGCCGACAACGGACTTGCCCTTAGCCTCGTTTTCCAGGAATCGGTCGACCTTGGAGACGGTTCGGTTGAAGGCGCAGATGGTGAAGCCGTTGTCAGCCATGTTCAGAATAAGGTTCTGTCCCCTGTGAAGCATGTGAGTATGTGCTACCACTGGCATTGCCAGGTGAGTGGTCCTTGGGTCAAACTTACATGACAGCAAGGCCGATGAGGCCCAGATCCGCACTTGCCATAATGTCAGCATTCGTCGCATTTTGATTCGTAGCAGAGCTTGAGAGTGAGGTGAAGGAATTGTGTTGTTGAGGGGCACCCAGGTTGAGGTGAGCGAGACGAGCTCTACCTCGAGAACATGAGCCATGATCACGATGAGGATGAAGACTGCGAATGCCCCAAACAGTCCAGGCACGGATTCAATGTGGCGATCCCTTCATTTCTCGCTCCAGCGTCCGGAGGGCGCGGGGATGAGAGCATGAGATCATCACCATAAGGCCGTGGCGGGGTGGTGGGGTAAAATGTCAAGAGATGAGGTATGAGGGAGGCTTCAACTTACACAGGGCCAGACATGATGGGCTATGATATGCGATCGGGGAGTGGTATGTATAGAGATTGAGGCTTTTTGAAGATGTATGAAGGAGAGAAAGAAGAGGAAGGGAAGAAGGTGGGAGGAGATGCAAAGTTGTAGAGAAATATACCTGGCGATGAATGTTGTCACACCCGTGCCAAAGTTGGGCGCTCGGTACCTTGTCCGCACTCACCTCCCAGTCCACCTGCTGTGTGAGCTGGAAGGATGCCCACCTTTTTTTTCTTTCTGCCGCTTTGCATTTGGCTCAACTAAGCAAACGCGACGCAATGCGCTTCAAAAGGCTCAATCCAATACAATTGACCTGGTCGGGCATAACGCCAAGTATGGTGGAGCTTCCGCATTGATTGGCGGGGCTCTTCTCAACTGTTCATCGTCATCGTCACTATGGTGCGGCCGAGATTGATACTGAGATGATAGGTGTTTTTCTTCCATTTACATCGCATTTTTACCACAGCTCGGTGATTATGAGTAATTGCGGTTCTAGCTGATCTCCCACTCATCCTGCCTTAATCATCGTTACTAAGGCAATCTACTCATCCGCTATGCCAGCCCTCCAAACACTTATTAAATTTACCAATACAAACTAACTTTGCATCAATTCCTCAGCAGCCATCATCATCATCATGACTGAGGTAATGCCCCTCCACTCCTTGTACCTGCTGGCTGGCCAATGGCCATCAGTAGGGGTCCATCGTTTACGGACACCAAGTTCCAGAGATGGGATTTTCCCTCACATTTATTTAGCGGACTGTAGCGCCTCGCAGCGTTACCCCTCTAGGTCCCCCCTTCTACGCCCCTTAGCTCCAACGTTATGACGACTCCGCGGTGCTGCTGCGGTCTTACCCCCAAGATGAACCCCAAAGCTTACCAAGATTTTTGAAACCGTGACACAAGCAACACAAATCTCGTACAAAGCTCGCCGCATATTAGTCTGGATGGATTGCTTTCCGTTGTATCCGCCTCACCTCACTAACATCCATAGTCAAGCCCTTAGTCCTCGACCTGTCCCGTGCGCGGTATCGACATCTCCTCGTCTCAGTTTGTTCTTCAAGCTTATGCTTGTTGGGATAACCTCCAAGCCCAGCCTTTCTCTGCGATCCTGCAATGCTGTCCGAGTGTTGGGACCCACGTCTTCCGAGCCCGTGTAATCACTGCCGTGCCAATTGACTTGTTCGTCGGACAGTAGCCCGAACCCCAACGCGCCTTAGCCTTGGCGAATCCGTACCGAATGCCCCGAAGGCGGACACCGAGAATCCTAAAGAAAAAGGCCGCAAACGCTGAGCTCAGTCCAGGTGTACTCTCAACCAACCCAGGTGCACTCTCAGCCCAGTTCACAAGTCCAGCGACTCCAGCCTGACCGAGATGCCCCACCGGAATTTAACCCGGCAACAGTGCCACAGCGCGGTATAAGCGCCGAATCAACTTATAGCCTCACCAGTGTCCGAAGTCGCTCATGACGAAACAGCCAAGGAGATCATGAGACAGAGAATTTAAGCCTCAGACTGGCCAAGCAATATCCGCTTCAGGATGCCTCAGCCTGCTTCGGCAGCCGGATACTTTGAAGCGACAACAAGACTATGCCATTGAACCACGTTTGGTAACACCGAATTCTAGTTGACTCGGCTCATAGAGACTTGAAAGTCGAAACCCCCCATCGGAGATGCAAGTAACATTTGACATCGGGATAAAAGGTAATAATCAAGTTCCGCTTGTCTTGGTCTATATTAGCCGCCAAATTCTGCCGCCGAAATTATCTTGAGAACGGATCAGGTCGTCCATTTTCACCCATCCCATGTACATGGATATTAAACTATCCGAACATTCATCCAGCCTCTCAAATAATAGGTGCGGATACACATTTTGACCAAGTTCCAGAACTTGCTATGCGCTATATACAACATTAACCCCCACCCTAAGATGAAAAAAGCCCCCATAACTGCAGATTCATTGAATGTTCAAAGCTCACAATAACCACCAAGAACCAATCTTGTTATGAAAAGCATGTTGCACTATGATATTGAGATCGCATGTTGTGATTGCCATGAAATTTTTCGGATTAGTCAGTAGCTTTCTCTCCAGACAAAAGCTTTTATGACCACGTCAAGCCCGTCAGCTTCCGAGCCGAGGAATCTATATGCCATAGGTTTTCATAATTCGAAGAGGCTCTAGCCGGCCAACGTAGGCTGCACATCACCCACTCCAGCTCGTGGGGGTGCAAGTTGTTTAATACAGGCGACAACGCCCATTGTGCCCGACATCGCGACCCAAGACAAATGGGAACCCGAAATTTCATGATACGTTGATTCAAGAAAGCAACACTAGGCCTGGCATTTGAACTTCAGGCCATACAATTGAACATATATGGCCATTTATCTGAGCTTAATGAAACGGAGGTCTCGTAGAGCGCACGTGATGTCCAAGTCCCACTTAATTTAGGCCGTTTTGTAACGAAGCTAGAGCGAATCAACGAAGACTATCATAAGATCCATTTTCTTCCATACAACAACAGTTGCCATCGCCGTCGCCATCGCCATCGCCGTCGCACCGCCGCAAAGCACCGCCGAGCCCTTCCGATAAAAGCTGCGCACGCTGGGAGTCTCTTGAAAGAGGAACTTGAGCAGAATTTGGCTCAAGGTACGTTTTCTCGCAAACACTACACCGCTTCCTCGTATATCCGCTTGTATTCATCATGGCGTACCCTCCTCCTCCAGGCATCAGCAACAACTCTCTCCCACCGAGACCGCCCGCTTCCAAGTCAGGTTTCAAACCTGCTTTTTCCTCAGCAGCCCAGGCTGCTTCGAAGCCAGCGTACTCGAACGCTCCGCCGACGTACTCTGGCCCTTCGAGTTACTCTGCTCCCAATGCTCCATCCGCAACTCAGTATGGCCCATCGTACTCTTCGTACCCGACTACTGCTCCCGGCGCGGTGAACTCGGGTCCCGCATATTCGTATCCTCAACAGCAACAGAGTTACAGTACCCAGAACTACAGCGTACAAAGCTATGGCCCTCAGAGCTACGAACCGCAAAGCTATGGCGCAGCACCACAGATTGCGAACCCATTCCCTACTCCAGGCACTGCGGGGACCGACTACAACCCCGAGATGGCCGCCCAGATAGCGCAATGGCAGAGCGCATATTCGAGCACCCCGGCAGATAGCAAGGATAAGGCCCCTGGGTTTACGGGGCCTCGAACAGATGGCCAAACTTCTGCGGCCGCGGCAGCTACCACTGCGAACCAGGAGCGAAAGAAGACAGTCATCCGAGAAGGCGGTGGTAAGAAGTGGACAGACGACAGTCTTCTCGAATGGGATCCCTCCCATTTACGACTCTTTGTCGGTAATCTTGCAGGCGAGACCACTGATGACGCCCTTCTCAAGGCCTTCTCGCGCTGGCCATCCGTACAAAAGGCCCGAGTCATTCGTGACAAGCGTACATCAAAGTCCAAGGGCTACGGTTTTGTCAGTTTCAGCGACGCTGACGACTTTTTTCAAGCCGCCAAAGAAATGAACAACAAATACATTCAGAGCCACCCTGTAACGGTTCGCAAGGCCAACACCGAAATCAAGGTAGCCAACGTCAAAGAGAAGGACAGACATGGAAAGAAGAATAAAAATAAGAAGGGTGGTCATGGCGGTGGAAATCATGGGGCTGGCCATGAACCCAGCTTAGGGCCCATGGGTGGTGGTGGAGTGGTCAAGCCTGGACAAAAGACCAAGAATGGCCTTCGCCTGCTTGGCTAAGCGTTTAACGAACTGTTCGCCCGAGCAAGTGTTGCGTTTTGGTGTTTGGTGTTTGCAGAGGTATCGTAAATACCCGGTTTAAGTGTATTAATTCCATGAAGAATATCCGGTCCACCAGGGTGTCTGGGCCCGTTTGCATTGCAATGTTATGAATTCGATCATCATGTTGGCTAAATCCTTGGAAAGGTCGTTGGCTTGGTTTTAGTCTTTCCCTGTGCCTTGAACGTAGGTAGGTAGGTATTGACCTAGAAGGTAGCATTCCATAGAACGTTTTATGCTTATTATCAGTTAAGAAAATTGGGCAAGTGAATTATGTGTGGTGTCTGGGTATATTGATATTCTTGCTCTTCTAATATCACCATGTGTCGCGGAAATTCCCAGCCTAGATTCTATCCCCAAAGTAACCCCCGGCGCCGTTGTTACATATAAACAAAAGATGGCGAGTCATTGTATCGACTCTCACTCAGTATGACAAAGAAATGTGGCCCATAGAGTCGTTATATACAGGCTCAGATATAAAACAGCAAGTTGTGGCATTGAAACGATTGTTCCCTCAACGACGCTCATTAGCTGGCGCATGGGGTTGTACATCAAGATCCAAGCCGTCGATGCTGTCACGGAGCAGACCAGTGTTTTCCGCGTCTGTGTCCCCATCGCGGTCTACGATTCCGCTAGTCTGACTCGTAGGGGAATCTGGCGCGTCATCGTCGTGCGCATGCCGAACATGAACACTTTCTTGCGCCTCTTGCCTCATCTTTGTGATTTTGATGTAGTTGTAGGCAGCGATAGCGGCCATGGTCGTGAGCAGACCAACAAAGTTGATAGGTGTGAGGCGGTCACCAAAGACAAGAGCAGCCGCACTAATAGTAACAACCTCCTTGAAGATACCAGCAATGGAGAGCGTGACGACGGAAGTGCGCTGCAGCAGAGCGAACTCGGAAGCCGTCATACAGAAGGCGATGCAACCAGGGAAAAGCAAGAAAAGGGGCGCCATGAAATAACCCCATTCATCACCGAGAACCTTGTAGCCTTCAATGAGAGCTCCGACTCCTTCCACGGGCACTGCAAGGCAGATAAGCACGAGGAACATGACCGGAGTAAGGAAGAAGATGCTAGAGAATGGATTTGATGTCGCAGGGTTGCGGAGGAGCAAGATCTGTGTCAATCCCCAGCGGAAGCCAGAAAAGAAGGCAGCTGAGATGACAAGGGCGAAGCCTCCCACCTTGAATTCAACTTCACCAAACACCATGAGCACAACACCAAGCGTCATGGTAGCAATGATGGCGACAAGACGCCATGTTGGGGTTTCGAGGCGGAAAGCAAATGCAAACATGAGAACGAAAGCTAGTGAGGAGGATTTACACATAGCTAAAGCAAAGGTTAGTTGCCTAAAGAGCTCAGACATAGAGACAACATACTGTAAAATGTAAGGCTAATGAACTTGAGAGAGGTATTGCCAAGTCCAATATCTAGGCCTGTAGCTGCACCACAAGGGCCAATTCGAGTGAGGTAAAACATCTTGGTCATGCCGTAAGACTTGGGCTCGTCATCATGTCTCGACCTGCCCATATCTGACAGATGAACCCCGTGTCCCGGTCTCAAGGAGGGCACGAAGTACAAAACTAGACCTGAGAGGACAAATTGAACCACCATGTGCATAGAGGTCGTAAACAAAGGAAATGCAAAGTTCAGCCGTTCGTGATCAAACATCCACTTGTTGTACTGCAAGTATGTCAGTAATTATGTTATCTAGGAACGGGGCGCAGGAGCCGTTTCGTACAATCGATATTGATAACGAAAAGAGGTACCACAAAAGAATCAACACAACGTTTACCATCAAGCTCTTGAAAACGGTCTTGTCTGCTTCTTTGCGCTCCTCTTTTGATATAGCCTTATTGTCCCTGACAATCCGTTGATCCAGCTGAGTATTTCTGCTGCGCTTCTTCTGCCGCCTCTGCTTGTCTTTGCGGGTCAATCCTGTTTCTTCGTCGTCTTGGAGGTCTTCATCGCTCAAGCTGTCGTCGGTGGATTCATCCTTCTGGGTCGCAAAGCCGTTCCCATCCAGATTTTCTTCGGATATCTTGGGTTCTTCTGTCGAGCCAGTTGGTGCGGGACCACGGCTTGTGACACGGGTTCGGCTAGGTGATCCAGCTGGCCGACCAGCCATGTTGTGGCTACTTCGCCGTCGACGGTGGCCTGCAATGGGTTCCATTTCTATATCCCAGTCGCTCTCGCTTTCCTCGTCGCCGTTGAAAGACCTCGCGCCGGTTTCACGAGACGGGCCAGCTATCGTTTGATTTCCTCCACCCAGACCAGAGTTCCGCGATGTAGCCACTCTTGTTGTGCCTGATGAGGATCCTGCCACCGATCTCAGGGGACTCGAGTCTTTGGCTGATAGAGAGTCGTCAATGAGAAGGGATTCGGGGGATTCGAGGCGATCTGGAGCTGCTACGTGTTTCGAAGACGAAGGGGGTGAGTTTGAGGAGTGAGATGGCGAGGAGATGGGATCAGGTTGAGGAGGAAGAGCGGTCATGATGGAGACAAAAGAAGGACTAGAGCAGGGGATACGATGGGGCTTTCATAAGTTAGTGATGGCAAAGGATACCCAGGATGGCTAATGGTAATGAGTTGGGTTGGTCCAGGTCTGCTGGCTTAGGTGGTCGCAAGGACTCCATTCGTACAGTAGTGCATTAGAAAAGGCGGAGGGACTAATCCTCATAGGGCAAAAGTTAAAGTCGGGGCCGTCATGGTAGGGGACCGTAGCGCTGTGGCTAAGGTACCTTAGTACAGAAGTCACTTGGAGGATTTACGTGTGATCACTGGAACACTCCGAGTGTGAGACTTGTTGGCGTCGATTGCATTGAACGGCAAATCCCACTTCTTACTCTAGGTAAATGATCATAACTCTTCAAGAACTGGCTTCTCTGCAGTTTTCTGGGTATAGCAACGTCTTTCATAAGTTCTCCTCCCGTCCGCTTGACATTTCCGGGTTACAAGTTGTTCTTCTTATGTACACTGTTAACCCAGCAGCACCAAAGTGCGGAGTGGACCTGAAGGCGTTAGGTCTCTTGGCAATAACATCCATGGAACCCGTGGCGCACTGCATATCTGCACGCGACACAGCTTCTAGGGCCTCAAGAAGAGGAAATGATTGGCTTGAGGATGATGTTTTAGAGGTTTGTGACAATAAGGTGCAAGCATACAGAGTACATAGTTCGAGGCAAATAAGTGCTCCCCACCTCTTGGTATTTCCTACGAGCTTTGCAGCAAATCCGAAGCAACAATAAGCACAAATATCATGAAGATCGCATGAAGTTGTCTGCTATTGAAAGGCAAATGATAAAAGCTGTCTGACCGCCGAGCATCAGCATTTAGTTAGGACGTAAGTTTCATCTCAACGATGACAAATTAACACACTGAACTGTATCACTTCACAGTTAGCTCAGGCACCTACCTGTTTACCGAGTAGAACTGCTTCCCGCCATACATATGCAATGAAACCTACAGGAACAAAACAGTGACTACCTAGGTAGGTAGGTACTCCTTTTAGTACCCATAGCATCAATGATCTTCAGTCCACAGCGATCCGGCTGCTGATCAACTCCGCACGTGTACATTATTTCAAGTCCAACATAGGGCATAAGGTAGTGCCCGCATGACACATGATACCTACCTACGTATATCGAGTTTTATCTAATAAGTCGTCTAACGTCCAATATTTCAGCATTGGGCTCCGACCTTGGCACACTCTCTCTATGGTCTTGTAGCTCCTGCGTTTCAAGATTTAATTATGTCTCTCGAGGTTGAAATATCCAGGAGCCTGCAGCCCACAAATCCAGGGGTAAACAAGAAGTCCCCATCTCGTATCGGATGGGTCCCTGATTTGTGCATTAAACTCAGGCACTACTCCGTAAGCTGGGTGGTTATTTAATATCATGACCAGTTCCTGATCTACGGACTGCTACTCTATGGCTGTAGTTGCGGAGTACCGGCAGTAGGTAGACGAGCCCCTTTCTCTCATTCTGATTCACTTCGCCTACGGTAGACGGCATTTGAGGCCTTGGCAAAGTAAACTTCACGGCATTGGCCCGTATAGCCCGTATTCTAAAAAGCGACCAATTTAGGGCCCGACTACCGGAATTAATGCCCTTGTTGTGTCCCTGATAAATCTAACAGGTCTGCAACTGTCGCGGAGGGTCCTCTGTCCTCTACCGAGACAAAACGTGCGTCCCGCCGGGCCCAAACTCTTGTCAGATATTCAGGCGAGCCGATAAATCATCAGGATTCTGATGGCCTCGACAACTGAGCAGCATTTGGAACTGGCGGCAGCCAAGGTATCCGCTCGAGTAAGCCTTGGGGATTGAGTTTTCAGGAGAAGATTCGATTCAATTCATTAGTTCGATCTAGACACCTTCTTCTGAACTAGGTACCTAGGTATCTTTGACTGAAGCAAAAGCCGAATTGCACGGTCCCGTCCTCATCAGATACGACCTTGCCAATCAAACTTCATCATTCACACTCTGTATTCGTATTAAACAAGCCTATCGGCTACCAGCTGTCCTTTCTTCCAATACTTCTTCTTCTACGGAGTAACGAGCCCGTATAACTGCACAACAAGGCCCCATATGTTCATCATGTATACTTTGGTTTCGTGTTAGCTGGAGCCGCACAAGAGCGACGAGCGCTTCCCTAGATGGCCTGGTGAATCTGAAATTCGATAGGCCTGTCTGCCCAGCATCGGTTCAGCTTTATCGACTGTTTATCAATCTTCGGATCCTTGACCCCTCATCTCCTCAGCAGTTTGGATCTTCCCGTCCAACGTGAACATTGGGCTTATTACAGTTGATCACTAAAGGAGCTTTCGAGGCCTTCCGGTATGGGCAGTCATTTCAAGCCAATAGCAATGCCAATCCTAGCTCACACTGCTTGGTAGCTCTCAGACCTCGAATTAGCAAGGTCAACGATTCTATTAGTCCTAATGGCCATACCTACTTTTTCAGATCGCTCTATCTTAGTACCCATTGTGATTCAAGTATCAATTCTAACTTTGACGTCTACCTTCTTACTTTAGCTTACCGTGCATTTTCTACCTTGGACAAGACAAGTTTGCTTGGTAGCAGAATTCCCGAGGTCAGATATCATAAAATTATATCGTGGGGAAATAGTAGTTATGTGGGAACTCAATTGTACAACTCCAACGAAGACCTACCCTAAACTGGACCAAATGACTTTGACCAGCCTTTAAGCAAGGTAGCTAAAATATTGGTAACTTGTGTGTAATTTTCGTTTTGTTGAGTAATCCTTTTCGCGTAGGCGTGGCTCTATTTGCGCGAGGAGGGAGAGATGGATATTACTTAGCGATTGGCTTGTGTGTTAACCTGACGTTGACAAAGCTTGACTAACATGTCAAGAACTAAAGTATGTTTTGGTCAGCTTCAAAATCAAGCCTCAAAAGCATTTCACCATTTTCGGAAAGGCTGATCAGGTAATAAAGTAGTCATCCACACCATTCCTTCCAGAGCTGAAAGTGAAGTACATAGCGGAAGATCACACATGAAAGCTTATAAGTGACCCCCCCCCCCCCCCCCCCCCGTCCACTCACGATGTGCAACTGACTTTGAGAGAGAACTCTTTGGAAACACAGCCCAGAGAACTCAGGATCTAGTTTTACCATTCGCCGGAGATTCCGGAGTAGCACTAAGTTGTCCACCTGGGCCACCGACACAATCCATTACATCATTCTTGAGCTACCAATTTGGGGTAACTAGACTAAACTCCTGTTCTTGGAGCTTCTTCTACCTCAAGTTTCAAGACTGCAAGATAGCGACTTTGAAAATGGAGGGTCGACGCTCTTCAACACTTCCGGGAGGTTCCCGTCGGGGTCAAACCGGGGGATATCTCCCAATTGAGGACTATGGAATGATTGGAAATATGCACACCTGTGCTCTCGTGGGAATTGATGGAAGCATTGACTATATGTGTTGGTGAGTGCAGGCCGGTGAGATGAGACTCGGAGCTCTCGACTGATAGTCTGAATTGTAGGCCCGATTTTGACTCTCCGTCTGTTTTCTGCCGGCTTCTCGACAAGGACAAAGGAGGGCACTTCTTTATTTCCCCGCCTCCCGATGTAAACTGTACTACCAAACAGCAGTATCTTCCATCATCATGTATTCTACAAACAAGGTCCATTCATGAGGATGGTGTCGTCGATGTGGTTGACTTTTTCCCTCGCCCACAGAATATCAAGGTTACCACCAAAGGTGTGAAGCTAAATGCTTACCGGGAAGTCACCAAAGTCCAAGATGAGCTTAAGAAGTGGTTGGTCCGCCGAGTAGAATGCATTCGTGGTTCAATGAATCTTGGTACTGCTATCTCAATACATAACTAGAGACAATGACTGACGGTGCTCAGATATCGAACTCTTTCCTTCCTTCAACTACGGAAGAGATGAGCACGAGACCACTCTATTCCAAGAACAACACTTCACGACTGATAATAAGAGCAAAGTTGCCTCGTTCCATAGCAAGGATACTCAGCTGCAGCTCGACGTTGCAATTGAGAAGGGAGAAAACGAGACCAGTTGTCCTCTCATAACATTTAGAAAGGAGAAGCGCCCTGGGATCAACGGCGAGGGCCTCGTGGCTTGCATCCGTATTGAGGAAGGCCAGACGATTTCTTTTGTCCTTCGAAATGATATTGAACACCATGTCACAGAGAATGTTACGACTGATGTGCTTGATGCCCAGCAGCACTCTACGCAGAGTTTCTGGTATAATTTCATTGCGCAATCGAATTATAAAGGTCGATGGAGAGAGGTTGTGTCTCGAAGTTTGATGATACTCAAGATGATGACTTACGGTGAGTTTCTCCCTTAGATCTAGTTTGTGAGAAATCGACTAATTTTCCATAGAGCCTACTGGTGCCATCATAGCTGCCCCAACCTTTTCTATTCCTGAAGCCATCGGTGGCGTAAGAAACTGGGACTATCGCTTCTCTTGGATTCGTGATTCGAGCTTTACTATCTACATCCTGCTACGTCTTGGTTTCAAGGCCGAAGCAGACGCTTATATGGAGTTCATCATGGAAAGATTCGTTCACTCGCGTGGCCCAGATGGAGGCTTGCCTATTATGTTCACCATTCGAGGTGAGACTGACATCCCGGAACTGACATTGGATCATCTTGAAGGCTATCGCGGCAGTAGCCCTGTTCGTATCGGTAACGGCGCGGCCTTTCATCAGCAGTTTGATATCTATGGCGAGCTGATGGATGCTATCTACTTGTATAATAAATATGGAAAGCCAGTTCCATGGGATGTTTGGAAGGCTGTCCGTGAGATTCTTGGTACGTTGCACAACCTTGAAAATCCCCTTGGCAAGCTAATATGTGTTCAGATTACGTTTTGACTATACTAGACGGTAAGACATATAGCATTTGGCTTCGAGTTTTGGCTAAACGCTATAGATCCCGACATGTCTATCTGGGAGGTCCGAAATAACAAGCAGCATTTCACCTACTCTCAGATAATGCTCTGGGTCGCATTTGATCGTGGCCTTCGTCTTGCTGATAAGAGATGCTTTCCATGCCCCAATCGCGCCAAATGGATGGAGGCAAGAGACAGGATTTATGAGCGTGTCATGGAACAAGGTAATATAAGCAAGACTTCCCCTGATGAATGGCGTTGACTGTTTACAGGATACAACGAGGAGATGAAGTGCTTTGTGCAAAGCTTTGAGAGCAGAACCATGCTCGACTCCTCCATTCTCATAGCTCCTCTTGTGTTCTTCATCTCACCCTGTGATCCACGTTTTCTCAACACCCTTGACCGTATCCTCTTACCCCCAGAAAAG
Source organism: Fusarium subglutinans (assembly GCF_013396075.1). Lineage (NCBI taxonomy): Eukaryota > Fungi > Ascomycota > Sordariomycetes > Hypocreales > Nectriaceae > Fusarium > Fusarium subglutinans. Next base: position 39,685 of record NW_023502257.1, read on the forward strand.
GGCGGTTTGACAAGTACCGGCTTAGTGTACCGATATGACACTGAGCTATCCAACGATGGTAAGGGAACCCGGCAATAACTTCATCGAGGCTTAGTTGCTAACGTGAGAAAATCGCGATGTAGGGGTAGGCGGTCATGAAGGTGCGTTTAGTATGTGTACTTTCTGGCTCGTGGAAGCCATGACCCGAGCAGCTGTCTACGAGCCGAAGTATCTCGTCAGGGCTGTGAATCTGTTTGAGAATATGCTCGGGTTCTCTAATCACCTCTGCATGTTCTCTGAGGAGATCGCAAGATCTGGGGAACAACTTGGCAACACACCCCAAGCATTCAGTCATCTAGCCTTAATCAGTGCGGCTTTCAACCTGGACCGTACTGCGAGGTAAAATACAAGGGTGCTTCAGAAGGCAGACCGCAGCCGAAAAGTGGCCAAGTTTAGCAGAGTTATTTGTCTACTCAATCGTGTGCCCTTGGGAGAATGCATGAAATTGTTTTGATAATTAGTTTACTGTTACAGATGCGAGCTCATGTCCCGTAAAACGGGATTGAATCACCCACAAAGCTCTACAGATACAGAATCTCCAACCTCAATTGTTGGGTATTGTAACTCTTTTTTCATAACGTCTCCTTCAGCTAAAGGATCATGCCGCATATGTACCCCAAAGTAAACTTTGCCATCGAAGCGCCTTGTCTTTGCGAGCGTCACGAATGGCTCTTCCTTCTTTTCGCCAGTTTCTTGGTCTATACATACCATCTGACATCTGCGGCATGCACCCAGAAGCCTGAAGTTCTGGCGACCAATGCTCATATAGCCCCAACGATCCTCAGAAAAGGCTGGCTGTGCTTTAAAACCAGGAGCTTGTTCGAGTGTTATATTGGCCCTAAATGATTTCTCTTCAACCGAGCTTCCACCACGGTCAACGATTTGCTGGTTCAGAGCATCAACACTGGAACTATGGATTACCAAGATAGGACTCTCGTTAGAGAGAAGAATCTTGGTAGGTTTCTGCTGTTCAGAGTCCGAATCAGGAGGTGATGGCACATCTGGGAAGGTGCCTGGTAATGCGTGGATTCTCGAAGGCTGTTGATATCTTTGAATCTGAGCCTTGGATAAACGGCTTTTCAACCCCGAGCCACCAGGGGGAAAGCGCGCTAAGAAACAAGGAACCCCAAGAGCATTCGAGAAAAAAGAGTTGATCCTGTCCGATGTATATATCTGAGTGCTCACCTTCTCGCCACAAACTCTAGAAGATTGTCTGTCAATACTGGAGTCAATGACAGAAGGGTCTGCTGATAAAGGGATGGATATTTGGCTTGGTTGGCCGCTATGCTGTGTCCCACGATATGTGACGATCAGCTCGCCGTTGATAAAATCTAAAGTTGGTCTTAACAAAGCCATCTTAGGGCAGCGTTTCTGACTCAAAGCATGTCCAGAACCATGATGGACTAAGCACCATTCACGATCCCATGCTAGACCTTCTGGCCGGACCTCCCAAGGAACCCCAGATGGGATCGAGTACCCGGCGCAGCTTTTTATAGGATAGATAGTAATAGATTTAACATTGAGTGTGGAAGAGTTAGGGATGTCGATGGTTTTCTGGAGGCCTAGATCAGAAGAAACAATTGATACCGATCTTTCTTGGTAGAACTCCTTGAGAAAAGCAACAAATCCATCGACATCTGCTTTCGTGCTCATTGCACCGAGGCTAGCTCGAATGACACCGGTGGGCTTTCCAGACATGATATCATTGTCTGCACCGCAACGAAGCCCGGCTGAGAAATTCTTCTTCATCTCCCAAGGTTGCAAGTCTAGGGCTGAAGCAATGCCGCCTGGGCTGCAAAGCCCTCCGGTCCGAATGTGGATGTTTTTGAGATTCGCAAGTTTCTCAAACTCGGCAAGGCTTATCCAAGCGCCCTGGCTGTTCCTCAGGTTGAAAGAAACGACAGGCCCGTTTCCAAGAGTGTTTTTGTCGCTAAGTGCAGATGTATAAAGTTTGCAAACCGGGGCGCCGTTTGCATGGCGCATATTGCTCAATTCTTGGAACATACGTTGGGTGAGGTATGAAGTATGGGAGCTGATTTGATCCATGGAACCAAATAGTCGTCGATGTATATCCATGGCAATGTCGAGAGCCACTATGTTATGAAACGGAAGTGTCCCGTCTTCTAACCTCTCGTGGAGGAACTGTGATTTGGGGGCATGCCACTTCTCCTTTCCAGAGACAACCATATCTACCGTGCCTCCACCAAAATACTTGCGATTGTTAAACACCCATTCGGAAGAACGCTTCACTAGCAAAGCTCCGAGATCGGGGAATCCAAAAATCTTATACAAGCTGAAGACGGTAAAGTCTGGTGCTAAGTTTGGATCGCTAAAATCGAGATAAGATGTAGCAGCAAACGAGGAGGCGTCCAGTAATGTGAGGAATCGATGCTCGGGTTTGCCATACAAGTCCCGTAAGTTTTTTGCCCAAGTCAAGGGATATCTTTTGCCATCCATATGGGATTGCGCAGGATAGGCAAACAGTGTTGTTGCTGACGAGTTATCGCTCATGTTTTGGAACGGGAACTGTCCTTCGAACCATAATTGAACATCATCATCGTCAACCGGTGTGCTACAAACAGCCTCCTCTCGAGCACCAACCAAGCTGGTATGACATCCTTGGTGATATGCATATAGGAAACCTTCTGGTCGATTCCTTATAGCTTCAACAACGAGTTTGACTCCCGCTGTGGCATTTGCAACAAACACCACATCATACTCAGTTGGGTCCGCTCCAAAGAAGGTGAGCAAATTCATACGAGCATCTTCAACGCGAGATGCTGATTGCTGCGAGGATGGTGATGCAGAGTGGGGATTACCATATAGAACTGTAGTCATCTCATGCGCGAACGAGTCCATCAATGACTTGGAGCATAATGTTGTCCCGGCGTGATCAAGGTATATCGAATCTTTTTGCAGGTCAGTACAGTCCAGAAGCATATCTAGGTATTATGACCTTGAATCATTGGATATTCAGCTTCTCTAAATTGCTCCACGGCTCGATTATAGCTTGAGTCGCCACCCAGAATAGGCACCGTCATTTTGACAACTTATGTGCAAGATGAATCGAGTGAAGGGAAATCAAAGTTCCCAATGTTTCAGGGGTCCTTTGACACAAAAAGACCAAGCACTTCCGGTGGATATTGAGAGCTTGTTATACGCCGCACAACCCTTATCATATTCTGATGAGGAGTTCTATGGCACTACCACGAGCGATAGAGAGTGGGAGTGGGGTGAAGAGTGGAGGAGAAGACATGCTCGAACCAAGCCAAGGAGGGAAGTTGGTTCTGATACCAGGGTTTAAAGTTGCTCCAGTTTGGCTGAACAAGCCGTTGAACAAAGGAGGAGATAGGAACGACGTGGGTGGCTATGACAATATCTGAACAAATAGACATCTTATCTTGGTCAGCTGCTTTGTTATTTGCCGCCCTTTAGCGATTAAAGCACTGAGCATATCGGGATACTCCCCCAGATTTCAGTGCTAGTTGCAAGCGGAGATCGCCACTTTCCTGTTTCCAGGCACTGTATCAACATTCGCTGCTTGCCGACCGGCCAGTTCTCGTTGATTATTGGTCAATTTATTGCGGAGGAAAGGCAGGTACCTCGTTAGCCCAACTCATTGCTTCAGACCGTTTAATAATTACGGCATCAATCGTCGAAAAATACATACATTGACAATAAATCACGGTAGAGCGGACGAGATATAGTGCTTAGAAATCTAAGGAAACGTTCTCGAAGTAGAGAAATAGCATGGAATAATGTGATTCGGTAAGGTAGCTGGATGAGGTATGTATCGCGCTTTTCCTAGAGCAGCCTCATAGCGGAGGCCCCGGGATCCTAGCCCGTGCTCCACCATTTCGCTTACCAGCTGAACAGCAATTCCGACTGGCCCCCAGCCTCCAACCAACTCAGCCTCTTCAACCTCACTTCACTCATCACATCGAATCGCATTGAATTGTTATCGCTGTGAAGTGAGGGCGCGCATATCTCGACTCAAGCGCTATCACTACATTGAATTCTTCTTTAAGACTGCGCTCGTCAATTAGTTTGTCTCCCCATATTCTTTGACCTCCTGCTCTTTTCCCCTTATCCCTCTTGCAGCTCTTCCAACTCGTCGATCCAGCCGCATCCGCAGCCTCGCGTTCTCCCTTCCTCCTCACTCTTTGACGCGGCATACCCGTCTGCGATTCTTAAATCATTCTTCTTAATTCTTCTCACACTCGTTCTTCGCCCAGGGCGCGTTGTCCCCCAACTTTCTTCTTCATGGCGCCTCTTTGGCGACCTTCTTTTTGTTCCCTCCACTATCATTTGTCCATACGTTGCTAAAGATAAGCTCTCTAACGTCGATCATGTTATCAAATAATAGATCATTCCTTTGCATTCCTCGCTAAGTGCTCAACATCGAGCCGCGAACACTCACGCAGAAATATCGCTTTCTTTCATGCCGCGTCGCGTCGCTGGCAACGATACAAACGATGGACTCGTACACATCTTTTCGCGACGCTTCAGCTCGTTCTCCGGTTGATCGTAGTTGGAGCCGAGATGACTCGCGAACCCGAGATGAGCGCCCTGACCGCGGGGACTCATTTTACCGTGGAAGATCTCCAGGTTTGTTCTCCAGAGGCGGTTTTTCTTCCTGCCACCGAGTAGCAGCAGGCTTCGGCACCGTAAAAACAGACAAAGCTTACAAGTCTCAAGGCCACGACCGCCGCGATCGCCGTCGGTCTCGCTCTCCAGCCACCGTCGACCGCTACGAACCCAGGCCCCGACGAGACGATCGAGATCGTGATGACAGACGTCGCATGCAGTCACCACCTGCCAATATTGATCGATACGTACCTGGTCAGGATTCCGGGTCAACTAATCCAACTGTGAACCCCATCCCCGACCCTGCCAAGCTCCATTATCAGGTTGGCTTCTCCTACTTTGGAGAATGGTGGAGAATGAACGAGAAGATCAAGGAGGAGAGAGAGCGAATGCGTACTGGTCGACGCCGTGAACCGGAACGGGCTCGCGGCCCAGAAGATCGCGAAAAGGAAAAGGCCAGGATCCAAGCCGCATATGATGCTTATAAAGAAGAACTTCAAGCCAAGATGGCGCGGACATTTGTTTCTGAGCACAAGAAAGAGCAATGGTTCAAGGAGCGATATGTTCCGGAAATTCGCGATGACTTCAGAGGAAAGCTAAACGAATACCGACGCGGTGCTTACAGCCAGTGGGAGCAAGATCTTGAATCGGGTACTTTTGATGACTTTTCTCTTGAGGGCCTGCCCAAGAGTGAGAGTAACGGCAGTGGCGGTGTAGTTGAAAAGGAAGAGGGAGAGGCTACAGCCACAAATGAGATCCTGGGTGTTGGAGATCTGGTTCCAGTCAATGGTGCTGACATCCGCGACGAGAGCCAGTTCCAGCCAACTCTCTTGATCAAGACCATCGCCCCGCATGTTAGCCGCCTTAACCTGGAGGCCTTTTGTAAGGAACATCTCGGCGAGGAGGAAGGTGGCTTCAAGTGGCTTTCTTTATCTGACCCTAACCCAAGTAAGCGGTATCACCGTATTGGTTGGGTCATGCTTCACCCCTCATCCGAAACATCACTCCCTGTAGACCGCGTTGAACCCAAGGATGAAGATGGCGATGAGGCGATAACATCTCCTCAGCCGGTATCTACTGCTGACAAGGCTCTGGAGGCCATCAACGGTAAGACTGTCAAAGATGAGGTCAGAGGAGACTTTGTTTGCCACGTTGGAGTCCACAATCCACCTGTCCATCCCCGAAAGAAGGCCCTATGGGATCTCTTCTCCGCCCCTGAGCGCATCGACAAGGACCTCTTGCTTGTTCAGCGAATTGTCAACAAGTTTGAAGAAGAATTCGGATCCGATTTCCAAGCCACTCTGAAAATTGAAGAGAAGGTCGAAGACCTGAGAAACGCGGGTCAGCTTCAACCGGCTGTGGTTCCCACCCCTGTCAAGAAGGTCAAGAAAATCAGAGAAGTGGGAATGGACGAAGCTATGGACGAGGAGGAAGACGGCGTGATTGAAATTGAGGAAGAAGAGGAGGAGGAGGAGGGGGCCGTAGAGGATGAAGAAGTTGATGACGAGGATCTTTTGGTCAAGAAGAAGCAACTTGATCTTCTGATTGAATATTTACGCCGCGTCTTCAACTTCTGCTTCTTTTGTGTTTTCGAAAGTGATTCGGTTCACGAACTCACACGAAAATGCCCTGGCGGCCATTTGCGCAGACCTCGCAGCACGCTTTCGTCTGCTGCGAAAGCTGTTGCTAGAGCCAGCGCCAATGGAGAGCCATTCCCAGGCAAGAGGAGGGGCGAGGGAGTAGAAGAGAACGAGGGTGAGCTTACTGAAGGTGAAAAGAAGTTTCGAAACGCCTCAAACAAGACGGAGCAGCAACTGCTTCGAGCGTTTAACTGGGTTAAAACTTTCGAAGATAAGCTGACCCAGATTCTGGACCCTCAATCTGTCGATATTCGAAAGTTGGGTGGCCGATCTGCTGATGAGGCTGTCGATGAAGAGCTTCTTAAACATGTGAAACAAGAGGATGAACACAAATGGCGGTGCAAAGCTCCCGAGTGCTCCAAGCTGTTCAAGGAAGAGCATTTTTGGCGCAAGCACGTTGAGAAGCGCCATGGTGATTGGCTTGATAACCTGAGGCAAGAGGTGATTTCTCGCCCCATCACAATTCATCGTGCTGTACTAACCAAGATTCTTAGTTTGAACTTATAAACTCATATGTGATGGACCCCTCCCACATTGCACCCTCAAGAACCGATGCAAACTCAAATGGTCACTTCCCGCCTTCCAATGGCCAATCCAACAGTGGAACGCCACGAGGCTTCAACCTGCAGAACTTTACCATGAACGGTATGATGGGAGGAGGCATGCCTGGCTTCCCCATGGCTCCAGGCAACTTCTCGCCCATGTTTGCAAACATGCAATCTGGAAGTTGGAACCCTATGGACGAACGCTCTGGTGGGGGACCTATCCGTCGTGGGGGAATGGGTGGCGGACGAGGCCAATACCGTTCTGGACCCTATGATCGCCGAGGCGGCAACCGTTTTGACGGTGGTCGTAACCGCAACGGCGGGTCACGATGGGGTGACGGCGCTGGAGGTGCTGCAGGCGGGCCTCGGGAGGCAGTCCAGGGCCGAAGCCTCAAGAGTTACGAGGATTTGGACCAGGTTTCGGGTGGTGGAAGTGGTGAGCTCAATTACTAAACTGCTCATTATGGTTTCCTTCCAGAGCAAGGCGATTTGGACGCCTCGGAGTTTGCTGCGTTTCTTAATATGAATCACTAGGTACCTGGATCATGGGAAGGTCGCTGCTTTTAGACTCTATGTATCATATGCCTACACAAGCTAGTCTCATGCTGGGTTTTCAAGGACAATTAGTCCTGGAAATGACGGTTATCTACAGAATGCTTCTTATATCCAATTGTTGCCCCCTATCATCCTGCTCAAAGGTTCCAAGAAACGGAGAAAATTCTTAAAAGGCGGTTGCAATTATGCACATAATCCTGTGGGCCTTGATGGTAGGTACCTTGATGCACGTTAGAACGGAGCAAACGAAGGCTTCATACATGAATAAATCAGCTTAGTTGCTATACTATGGAACCGTGGTAACTTGTGAAGAGGGTTTCAACTTTGATCCAGCCCTAGGACTTGAGAATGTCTGAGTGGAAGAACCTATAAGCTCATGCTGCAATATCAGGACTATCCTGGGTACTACTATCTTTACAGGTCCCAATCAAAATCTTTAAGATTCTCCCTCCGGTGAGATCTCGGTGAGCCTCGGTGAAGATAAGCTAGCGCCGAGGGAGGGGCGCTCATGTCCTTTATCTGGCCAATGATATCCTGCGATAAGATATTTTTTAGGCCACACATCCCCACCGCCCACCTTTTTTTTTCTCTAGGCTTGCCCAACTCTGCCATCGCGAACGTATCGAGCGATCGCATTTTTCAAGACTTCAAGATCGCAAAAATGGGACTCCTCGCAGAAAACAAGACGTAAGAGGCACATGTTATCAGGCCGTGTCCTTCTGCAGCATGCGCTAACCAACTACAGTCGACGGAAGATCAACAAGGATCCAAACAACACAAAATGGACTAAAGATACGAATACCTTCGGCCAGAAGATCTTGCGAGCTCAAGGCTGGCAACCGGGCCAGTTCCTCGGAGCACAAGATGCGCCGCATTCGGAATTGCACACGGCCGCCAATGCCTCATACATTCGCGTGGTTCTTAAGGATGACATGAAGGGATTGGGCTTCAGCAAGTCGAAAGAGGATGAGGTTACTGGTCTAGATGTCTTTCAGGATCTGCTCAGTCGACTCAACGGAAAGACGGATGATGCTATTGAGGAGGATCAGCAAGCACGACTCGCTGTGAAGACGCACCATTTTGTTGAGCAACGATACGGAGCCATGAAGTTTGTCTACGGTGGTCTACTGGTCGGCGATGAGATGAAGGGAGTAGAAGAGACGAAGGCCGACCAGGAAACAGAGTCGAACTCCGACGAGGACATTGTCATGGGATCTGCCCCTGTAATAAAAGAATCCAAAAAGGAGAAGAAGTCTAAGAAGAGAAAGGCAACCGACGATGAGGAAGAGGAGACAACTTCAAGTCGAGAAACCGATTCAAAGAGCAAGAAAAGACGCAAGGAAGAGCGAAAAGTAAAGGAGGGCGACATTGATGACGCCAAGGCCAAGAAGAAGAAAGAGAAAAAAGACAAGAAAGAGAAGTCCCGCAAAAAGTCCACAGAGGACATTTCAGATGACGAGAATGTCGAAGAGCGCTCAAGGAAGCGCAAGTCCAAGTCCAAGGACAAGAGCCGGTCCCCCGAGGGCTCAGACGAAGAAAAAGTGAAGGAGAAGAAGTCTAAAAAAGATAAAAAAGATAAGAAGAAGCGCAAGAAGGAAGAGCAAGCATCCGAACCAACCAGCACATCAGTCACACAGAACTCTACACCAACAGCTTCGGTCCCTGGAACAGGAGCCACAACACCATCTGGCACATCGACGCCTAGAGGGAGCAGGAATTTTGTGCGGTCACGATTTATTGCGCAAAAGAGACAGGCTGTGCTTGACACCAAGGCACTGAACCAGGTATGTACTCGTCCTTTCGCAACTACATGGCTAGGTTACTAATCTTATACAGATTTTCATGGTCAAAGCATAGAACATGAAGATGTAAACATGTTGCTTGGATACGCACTTATGAGCACCTAGACTAGATGGTAGCGGATATATTTATCATGCCTGTCGGATATACGGATGTATATTGCGTTGTTGCGGAGGCGTCAGGTCGCATGGTAATGTTAGAACAATCTTTTATTGCATTATAAAGTAGCTGAACCAGCATCTTACGGTAAAGGTATCTTATTCAGCAGGGATGCTTTCGATTTGGTCAATGATATGAGTTCTCACAATATATAGAGCTTTCTATCTTATACTTGCAATCACGAAAAATTCTTCAGATAGTAGGAATTCAAAACGTTGGATAACATCATTCCATTTTGTTAAGCTATTCCTAAGTCTGAACTGGCTTCGCATCTTCATAGCTTAATCATTAATCGCAAACAAAACAATACTCGTGGGCCTAAACACCCTGCAATTCGCCAATCATGATACTAATATTACAGTGCCAGTGCTTTCAAGTTGTCGTCTTCTCGTTTAGTTTATTTAGCAGCGTTCTTGCCGAAGTTGCTGTGACAGTTGTCAATATCAAAGACGTGTGTTGAGGTGATGATAGTGACGTACTTGTGGAAGAACTGGCTGAACAAGCCACCCTTTGCTTGTTGGTCTGACATACTCGCACGACGGGCGGCGTTGGCATCGCCGGCTCGCTTCTGTTCGTTGAGGCTGGCGAAGGCTGGCATGAAGCCTGAGCTCTGGTGATTGTTGTGTTAGTAAGTTGATATTAACAAATGAGGTGTAAGCTGGAACTCACTCGGCGACGGCCGCTGACGTTGCCAGTAGGAGCAGTCTGAGGAGCACCGGAGTCCATGGTATCGGGTAGTTGGAGTGATTGAGGTGAGTACTGGGTTGTTGATTGGTGGATTGATGGATTTGGATATATATCCTTCGTTATTATGGTCTGACAGTAGTGGTTGGGGTGTAGTGTAGGTAGTTTGACAGAGAAGAAGATTGGGCTAAATGGAGGGGAGCAGATGGGTTTATATCTTGTGAGAGGAGGAGATCAGGCCAGTTCACGCCGATCCATGGACCTTTCCTCTCTTGTTGCAGCAAAAGGGAAGAGCGAGTGCTACTCTGTCTGAGCTAGGGATGCCTCGACCAAGCCAGGGCTTGATCTCGCGTGCCACGGGAGGGAAGTCAATCACCCATCACCACTGTAGAGCAGCAAGCGAACTGGCCAATAGATGCGTCGATGCATAAGCTTTTGCCGGACATCCCATTCAAACGTGCCAACCATCCTTTTTGGAGCATAGCCAACCAGGCCATGACCAAGGTGGCGTCCCTATCGCCTCTGTTTTGCTGTCTGTGACAGTTCCCATGGGGAGCCATTATGGCCAACCAGCACGTCGCGATCGTCAGATACTGGAAAAACTGTCTTACGAATCTGATGGAAAATTGCGAGGGGGACGAAACCGTGAAACGATGGGCATATCGCTTATGAACAGTGAGCATCATGACTCTTCGATCCCTTAACTAAGACCGCCGATCCCTCCTACAATCCAAACGCGGAGAACCTGGGAGGTCTTGTCAATACCTCAAAGCAGAGCTGAGAGAGGTCACACCACCCATCAACTTGGCAGGGGAATCACAGCCGCCAGTAACTTTACGCGGGGAAGGACGCCACAGGCGTTTACTGTCCCCAGGCCGCAACCGACGTAACTATCATGCATATACCAATGCTTGCTTGCAGGCAGCGTTGCATTTTACAAAGTTCATGAGGATCAATTGCCCACTCTGAGCTGCTCGTTTGCTTCCTCAAGACGCGGGGCAATATGATGCTCTGGGAAGTACACAATCACAAGGTGCGGGCACATTCCCGATAGCCGTGATGAATAACAGACGTCAAAGTCGTCTCTAGATCTCAATGACGAGGTTTGAAGTGGATGCACCTGTTCTAGCCTGCAGACACGCGGGGCGGGGCTCAAGGGTCGTGGGGCCGATCTGTTCGGAGCCGTGGGGCCCAGGAGCCATCGAGAGACAAAGCTGACAAGGAAGATGCCGAAAGCGGGGGAACGCAGTACATAGCTGGACTTGCTACTTGCAGTCGTGGGTTATCATTCCTCGCCATCGATCATATGAACAAGAATCGAGCTCACAGACACTACTACCATCAGACACTTGGGACAATATCAACTGCCGAGAAACCTCAAAACAAGGGTCCAGCTGTCGTGTGCGTAATCACCGTCAACGATGTGAACTGCTTCATTACTTGTGGGGCACTATCTCTGAGACAAGCTTCACTGACGACACGACTCCTTCTTAAGCCTCGATTCCCGTCTCTAGTCAGGGTCTATCCTCATCAGCCATCATCTCTCGTCAGGGGACCCCTAATTTCAGATCCAGACGTACATATGTATCCTTGAACGGGGTTTCCCAATTTGTTTCTTATTTCGTCTAGTCATGAATCTACCAGCTGCACCGGGTCCTCTAGATGCCGCTCTCTAACACACCCAACACGCATCATACGTATCTTTCCTTTGTGCTTGTTTTTACCTAGTTCAGATCCATAGAAAACTTTTTACTCCTTCTCTAATCTCACCGCAGGGTTCCGCTCAATAAAGTTGAGATCGACCTTGTGGCCCAGCAGCTCTCGGATGTTAGAGATCTTGTACTTGATCATGGTCGGTCGCTCCAGGGACAGACCCCAGCCAAACACCCGCATGTCCTTTGGCAGACCCATGGGTTCCAGCATTTCAGGTCGGAACATGCCACTGTTTCCGATCTCCACCAGCTTGCCCAGACCCTCGTGATAACTGAAGATTTCCATACTGGGCTCGGTGTAAGGGTTGTAGGCCGGCTTGAACTTGAGGTTGGTGATGCCCATCTTGGCAAAGAAGACTTCCATGAACTCCATCAAACCACCAAGGGTAAGACCGTAGTCGGCGATAACACCCTCAACCTGATGGAATTCGGCCAAGTGGGTTGCGTCAACTGTCTCATTTCGAAAGACACGATCAATAGAGAAGTATCGCGCTGGAGGTGGGCGTCCATCAGGTCCCTTTTGCGCTGCTAGCTTGTAAAGCATAGCCGTTGAAATGGCAGTAGTGTGGGTCCGGAGCACCAGTCTCTTGGTCTCCTCGGCTGACCAAGGGTATCTGTAACCGATTGACCCAAACTTGCCATTCTGATGGACCTGCTTGATGTTCTCCCAATACTCCTCTGTGTTCTGTCCTTCCTCTGATCGTGGCGCGTCTCCCACCTTGGGGTCTGAGATGTAGAAGGTATCTTGAAGATCACGGGCTGGGTGCTGCTGGGGCACGAAGAGGGCATCGAAGTTCCAGAATCCAGTCTCGACAAACTTGTTGGTAGGCATCTCTTCGAAACCCATCTCGAAGAAAATCTGTCGGAATTCGTGTCGGACCTTGTTCAGGGGGTGAAGTGCGCCAGCATTCTGATCCGCGCCGAGAGCCTTGAAGTTATAGGGCTTGAAATTGGCAGTCTTCCATGATCCAGAAGCAATCATATCGGCTGTCAAGTCGGTCTCCTCCTTCTGAATTTCGAGGGCGAACTTGGGCCCCTTTTCAATCTTGAAGCTGATGACCTTTTGCATCTTGATGAGTTTTCGTTTTCGCAGATCGGTCAAGGTTTTGGGCTCGTGTGTCCGTGTCTCCTTGATCTTCTGTAGCTGCGCTCGGGTGACGTCTTCGATGGACTCAGCCTGTTACTCGAGGTTAGCTAACAGTTGAACCCAAATTCATATATGAACTTATAAGCTTGACATACAGTGGCTACCAGCTTGCCGTCGGCGCTCTTCTTAATCCATTTTTCTTTGAAAGCCTTGCCCTGTCCGACCTTGGTCACCGTCTTGTCGCCAATGGCCTTCTCAAGGTCCTGGATCGATAACCCCTCCACGGCGTTTCGAAGCGCCTCAAAAACACGCGCCTCATGACTACCATGCTCGGCAATTTGCTCCGCTTCGGGCTCAAGGATAGCCTCTTCCTTGTCAATTGTCTCGTATGTGATCATAGATCGTGAAGCCAGACGATCAAGCGCAGCCTTGATGTCCTGGAAGGCGATGGCGGGGAAAGCCTCTGAGGAGAGCAAGGGGCTTTTTTCCGACAGGGCCTGAAGGATCTGGGAAGTGAGATCCCCCGAAGGAGCGGAACTTGAAGTCGTCATGTCGGAGGATTTGGAGTTGTGAGGAGCCAAGAGAAAATGACAAGCTGGCTCTTCTTGACCTGTCGTTGTTCGTCTGAGTCACGGAGGGCAGAAATTATTTGGGCCGTTTCGCCCACCATAGCGGTCCGATGGCGGGGTACTACGATAGGTACTTGTGGGAAGGCATCTGTCCCGCCATAGTCGGGCCATACTTTTTTCCGGCCCGAGTACCAGAAGGAGGACCTACCTATTTCACAGACTGTGTCTACCGATGCACCTAAGCCCTGGGGGCTGTTACATGTAATCCCTGCAATCTTATCATGGCGCTTCAAGTCGCCTCATGTTGCAACAAGTCACTTCAATTCACGAGCCTGTTGTAGCCGATATCATACATTCCCATAGCGCCAGTCGAAACTGCATTGCTATACACACCTTGAATCTATTAGACAACTCTCTGCTGCGGCCATACACCTTTCACCACCACTTCATGAGCCACACGTGCTTCTCCTGAGCTGTCACCCTGCTCATGCAGAACTAGCTCCCCTTTAGATGCAGATGTAGATGACGATACTCGAGAATGAGCGATGATGCCTCGCCGAGCTCTACGGCGCCGAATGAAGCTTCCACGGCCGAACCAGTCAATGTTTCATCCGGCAGCCGTGTCACATGGAATCTACCACGCGAGCATTCGAGATCAGCTCGGTCGCGCGCCCAGTTGCACCCTCAGCGTCGCAAGAAGAAGAAAAGCAGGAAGAAGCGCAACCCTGGATTAGCAAGAAAGTTGGAATTTGTCACACATTTGCTCAGAAGTCTTGATACCCTGGTTTTCGCGGAGCTGAGTGGTCTGTACTATATGGAGTATGTTCGACTACTTGCGCATCTTTCCTGAACTTAGCTTACCAGTGATGCCCCTCTAGGTGCTCAATGTTTCGATTCATCCTAAGATCTGTTGGCCAGTACTTATATCTCACGCCGAAGGATGAATCATTTCCTTTCTTGATGCCTGCGAGTCCTATACACGTGTGTCTCGTTCTCATTCCCAACATCATCTGTATACTTCTGCATATTTTTGTTTCGCTGCCTGTCGGTCCTGACTACCACCGAGGCTATATGCACGGTGGCCTGGTCATCGACTTCATAGGGCAAAAGCCCCCTACTTCTCGCATTTACTATGTTATAGTAGATGTCATGATCCTCGCCGTTCAATGCCTAATGCTGACGGTCCATACTGAGCGGGAGAGACTACGGGTGACTCTTAAGACCTTTCGACCTATGGTACCTGACGTGGCTCAGGAGATGGGTCCTACCATAGAAGATCTGGATGCGGAAGAGCGAGGAGTATCAAGGGACATGCCCGGCTCATTACCAGCCGATGAGGAGGAAGGCATCGAGTTGCAACTCTTGCGACGCACCAGTACAACTGAGGAGGCGAACTCAACGTCGGGAGAATCAGAACCGTCGACTAGAGAGCCACCGATCGACGAACCAACACGGTCACATCTGTCTGATGTCCTGAGTTCCGGAAATGCGATAATCGGCGAATATCATGTCCTTCACTCACTTCACAATGCAGCGTTGAATATTGAGAGAACAGCCGCATATTCTCTCCGTACAATTAGCTATGGAGCAACTATGGCTTCCATTGAAGCGCGGAGACGAGGCCTCAATGTGCCAGCTCGAACAGTTCAGAACGATAGACAATGATATCAATTTAGCGCATTTGAATAATTTCCAAGGTCTAAAGTCGGAAAAACATAAATGTATTATTCTGTGCTTTTACGCTATCTTTCTTCCAACATTACCAACGCCAGTGCCTTTAACAGAAACAATGATATCATTCGTATCGTCCCCAACGTCCCTCAAACCCCAACTGCTTGCGCCAAATGTCTTCAGATCTCTCGCGAGGATAACCATCTCTTCGTTTGCGAGCACTTCCCTGCCGATTCTCAGACGACCAACATCCTCCGACCCCATAGCCATAAGCACAAGCATGGTCTTGGCTGAAACCTGGGTGGCACAGCCGCCTTGGGAGATGTTCTCCAGTAGCTGGAAAGCGCACTGCTTTCCAATGTCCTCAGGAACAATGCCGCCCTGGGGGGGGACGACTACGTCTGCAGAGTAGAGAATCCCAACAGCGCTTGACTCAGCGACCAGGCTCAAACCGAATCCTATTCCAAGCCGTCTCTTGCTTCCTGCCTTGTCACCAGTGGGTACAAGAGGTGCTTGGTCATACTGCGCAGCGATATGAATGTCGGAAACCAAAGGATTCAGGATCTCTCGTGCTGAGTGAATCATGCGGGCGTTATTGGAGGCAGATACTCCAGTACAGTATGCGACACCGCGAATGCGCTTTATCCGACCAGGGTTTCGGTTGAGATGCAGAGTCTTCGGTAGTCGCACTTGACTTGCGAATCGCAACTCCACACAGCCACCACCACCCTTTCCGCCGGGTCCAGCGCATGACCGTTGAAGTACCCTAAGCTCTATCCGCGCGGGAGGGATGCCAAACAGGGCAAAGAGAGGGAGGATGGCAGTTCGAAAAGAATCGACGGAGATATCTCCTGTCTCGGTGGACGATGTGATAACGCCAGGACCAGTGAATCGGACGTTCATGTGTGCCTTAGAAAAGGGTGCAAGTAAACAAAGAGGCATAAGGAAGTAGGTGACGCCGCGGGTATTGTTAACAGCGATGTTGTGCTCAATAACATCGCCGTCGGAAGCGCCAAAACCAGCGATAGTTCCGGTGATCAGGCCAGGATGATATGTTATGGTGGTACCGGTGTAAGAAATTTGCATGGAACTGCCATTGGTGACAGCCTCAAGCAGGCGCAAGAAGGAAATCTCATGGGGGGCAAGACCTGGATTCGTAGGCGATGTGCTTCGGATTTTGGAAATGTGGATAGGTCTGCCAGTCAGCGTCGAGAGAATTAGACGCTGGGTGAAGGATCGATGTCCTGTGAATCGGAGGAATTCTGGCGTGGAATTCGACATTTTGCTGCTGTTTTGGGGGTATCCTTGGAGTCGCAATATTTCAGCCCGCCGACGAGTGTTACCAAGCAAAAATTAATTTCTGCCACTCGAAAAACTTATCTATGCAGCCGAATGTAGAAGGCGGTGAGATTGACCTCCCCCAAACCACTTGTAAGTAGTAGATCCGTTCCTCAAATTCTTATCGATAACATTTGAAAAGGTTCAGCGTCAGTCTCGCCAAAGCTTCACCTTTACCCTGGGCCCTTATGTGTTGAGAATGGCGGGCCGACCGCTTTTACGCGAGCTAAGAAGCAGCAATGACACAATATGTCGATCTTGCCGGTTGGTAATTCGTCAAAGGCCGACACAACCACGAATAGCGGCATCATATAGCACCAAAGCCACTACACAGCGATCAATCGATGATGCCGTCACACAGAAGCCCAGCAGATTTGAGCTGCAGCAATACATCGACCGGATTAAATCTCTTCGAAATCCCAAGAAGGACGGAAACGAGTCATTTAGTGTGCGGTTCTTCGAGCAAGACAACAACAAGAGAATTGAACTTTCTGGAGAAGAAGCGTTCGGAGCATCACTGAACGAAGTCGATACATCAGGTCTCAAGGAAGCCCTTCTGGAAATCAAAGACGATATTGGCGGAAAGGACGAAAAAGAAGCTTTTCAGGATGTGGTCGATCAGCTGGGCCCCGAATGGCAGAACATGAAGACTGCAGATGACCTCGAGAGAATTATTGCCAAGCTGGACGCATATACAGCGACGATCGATAAGGAGATTGACAAAACTGGCGCAGACCTACCCAAAGAGCTGCTGGAGAGACTGGACTCAGAACTTCCAGGCTTGCCAGGATTTGGTAATCTGGGTTCTCGAATCACGTTACCTCAAATTCCAGAAAAGCCATGGACAATCAACCAACGCAAAAAGATCGCTCGCCTCAATACTGCATTATCGAAGACTGCCAGGGATCATCGCCGCGATGTCAAACTCACAGCAAAGACTGTGCAAGGGGTATTCAAGGCGTATCACTCAGCCAGACTGTCTCTAGCTCACGGCTGGAGTCATGTCCCCCTTGAAGTATGGGATCTGTTGTGGAAGATCTTCTCGGCCGATGAGTCTGTCAATATTCATCGCCTATCACATATTGCACTTCTCGCTCGAGACATGAGCGAGGCAAACGTGACTTTAAACCCTGCTCAGCAACTTCTGACAATTGAGGCGGTCTTTGTTGATGGATGGGAGTCCAAGGCAATCGAGAACTGGAGGAGATGTCTGAGCACCCTGGGGAACGAAAATGCCGAAACATTTCAAGAGTTCTGGGAACTTGGAGTGAGGATGTATTGCCGAACAGGTAATCTGGAAGAGGCACAGCGAGCCATCGACAAACTCGTCCAGAAGCAGTCCGACCCTCGCATTCTTATGCCTTTGATTAGGACATGGTCTGAGTTGGGCACGGAAGAGGCGCAGGGGAGGGCTTGGGTTGCATACCGTCAACTCCGCGAGCTTCTTGGAGACGGTATGAAGCTGGCTGACTATGATCAAGTCATATCATACTTCCTAACCACACATCAGACCGAGAATGCCTTATACGCCTTCGTTGACATGATGAGCGACGGCAAAATCGATTTGAAGAAGCAAAAATATATGCCATCAGTGGTCGCTAACAAATTCTTTTTTGGAAAGTGGCTGAAGAGGTTGATTGGTGCCGGCGATCTGAACGGAGCTCACAGCGTTGTGGACTTTATGCGTCAAAAAGGTATCGAGCCAGCTCCTATCCAGCTGAATGGTCTCATCGCAGCTTGGCAACGGGCCGGCGGTATTGAAGATCTTGAGAAGGCGGATCAAATGGCTTGGGGCATGATTGAGACTCGAATTCTGTTCGTCAAATCCCGAGGAAATGGCATCGATTTACAAAGCGAGCCTTTACAAAAGGACGACACTCTACCTCTACCACGAGCAACCTTGGAAACCTTCTCGCTATTGGCGGAGAACTACCGAGTGAGAGACTTGCACGATCGACTGCTGATGCTCTGGGAAGCTTTCGGAGAAGCGGATATGAAGGCTGACTCCTTCATCATCAATCAGCTCCTCGAGTCCTATATCCAAGCAGGACAATCGAATGAAGCTATGAACCTATACCTAACGCTCGTATCGGAAAAGGGCATCGAGCCTGACCCCTATACATTTAGTGCATTATGGAAGACGCTCGCCGTCAACCGCCTCCACGTTTCAGCTGGTTTTGTACCTGATCAGGCTGAGCCCACTCGTGCCATGTTTGCCGAGACTGTCAAGTTTCGACATGTTTTCCAACCCGATGGCATGGATGGTCAGCTCGCACGTAAGATCCTACATACTTTCCGTCGCATCAAGGATAATACAGGCTTTGTCGTCGCACTGTCGACTCTCCGCGATGCCTTCGGCTTCATACCTCCCGAAACGCTCGTTCTCGAGCTGATGTTGGAGACGACCAAGTTGCAATGGGATTCGCCGACCCATCGACGCCGTCTCATGACTGCCAAGCGAGATCTTGATCGTGGTCTTCTCTCATGGGCCGAGGGAGATGCTTCTCGTCTTGAGGGTCAGCGTCGTAGCGAAGCACTTTTTGAATATCTACAAAAGCGATATTGGCCCGCTGAAGGCGACGATGCTCTCAAGAGAAAAATGTTCAAGGAGGCTGCGGAGCAGATGGGAGTGTATGATGTGTTACGAAAAGGGACAAAGGAGTAAATTGCGACGCATTGATTGCCGGCGCTTAGATATACACTGATGTACTCAAATCATGTATAATAGCATAAAAGGGCTCGGCGATGCCCACTGTAACATTATATACTAGACATGCGCAGAAGCAGCATTTGTCAAGATTTATGATAGGAGATAGCATTGCATGAACAGATACATATTACTTTGCTTCTAAGAGAACAACGCGACGAATCATTCAGACTCGACAAGAAGAAATTATGAGATATAATTCTAAAAACGCTCGTATAAGTGCTCTGCATGTACACGTCTACTTGGTATTAAATCAGCCCAAATAAAGCAGCAAGAAACCCTGGCTAGAAAAAGCCCCTGAGACCAATGAGTTTCTTTTATTCCCTTTAGCTGAGTCGCCCTCCTCCCTGAAGAACTCCGTCGCTATGCAATTAACCAAGAACCAATCACTCTAACCACCGCTCCCATAGGCTGCCCGTCTCGCTTTATCCAGCCGCTGTCTTTCACTATGACAAGTCCATTGTATCCTGATCTATACGGTCGCCGACTGAACTTAGTCCTGAATCATCGTCACTAGCATGGCCGTTTTGTTGAGGTGCTTGCTGCTGTGGAGGCTGATCTTCGTCAGGCTGCTGTTCTTCGCCGGGCGCTGGGCTGCTCTGGGGCGAGGCACGGTTGGAGATCCATTCGGCGATGGTGGTCTCTGACCCTCCTTCGACTTGGATCTCGCCTGTGTCGTGGCCACGACCGAGTATGGTACCGTGGTACTTAGCGTCTTCGCCTGTTTTACTGTGTTTCTTTTTCAAAGCTGTGAAGCCACCGTCAGCTGTGCTTTCTGGAAGCCATCCGTAGGAACCAACCATTGAGATAATCTGTAGCATCCGTCTCACCGTCCCCACTACCGACGTCCATCATCTCCTTCATGCGCTGTCCCGCGAACCACGCTATAAACTCTTCAACTCCGCGCAAGTCCTCTTCGCCGCGCCACATCTCTTCGGTAGGTACGCGCTCTGGCATCAGCGCACCCGCGTCCTGAAGCGCCATCCGTATATCAGCGATTGTAAAGTCGGCGCTGTCGCCTTGATTGTGCATCGCATGCTGGGCAGTAGTCTGGCAGAGAAGCGACAGGTATCGGGCGGCAAGATCTGTCAGAGAGTCGAGGACCGCGGGGCGCGTAGAATGATACCCCGTTGAGCGTAAGATCTGGAGTATGGAGGGCCGGAGAAGCGCGTGGAATAGGGACGGCGGCGTCGTCATATTTGTCTGGCGACTGTTGTAGTTTCTATGTGTGAGAGTAAATTGGTGATTAGGTCACTGTGGTGCTCGGCTTGCGATCGTCAAAGGAATGCGTTCGTAAGTTGATAAGTTGCTGATTCGTCTCAGTATCGATGTCGCGGGAGCAAAGCTGGGCCGTCATCGGTATCTAAGGCTATGGCTTCACAGCGCATACCCGAACAATTTGCCTAGAATCTGCACAAAAGTTATTGAAGCTTGTTGCGATGAGCTTCTCCAAAGGTATGAAGTTGGCTCCTTCGGGGCAAGTGCAGATCAGAGCAGAGGTGCAAGAATAATAGGCGCGGCCTAACAATAAAAAGAGTGGGGCCTTTTCTATAGCACCCAGAGTACTCCGTAGGCACACGACTTACACCAACTTGGATGTTAGCTATGGCAACAATGGGTACCGCTGAGAGAAACCTCATAGAAGGTCTCAAAAGCCTTTCTCTCTACATTCTCTTCATTATATAATAGCTTTCACTATCTGAGAGAAAAGTAGAAGACTTGCCTGGGAATATAACATTGTCATTTTTTTTTATCTTACATACCTACCCAAGGTTGTCATCTATATTGATGATCAGGCTTGTGATTAGGGTCATGGTAAGTCCATCGCGAGCTTATGATCAAGCTTATGAGCAGCCCTGAGACACGCGTGTACCATTATTCACAGCCTCTGGTTATATGTAGGCTGCCATTGTGTCCGAGAGCCACAAGATACCACGAGGGGCTTCTTCTGATTACTGATTGATAAACCAATGAAATATATAATACGATTTCCTGTCATATCACGTTATGGCGCATTTCCAACCTGAGAGCTTACCAAAGTGTTCTCCGCCTCCTCCCCTGATATAATACCCTCATAACATTCTCAGTGGTACATATGTATTTATACAGTCATCCTCTCAGTCTGTTTCTCAAGCTTGGCCTCATCATCTGCTATGCCACTGTACTTGTTGATCCAATCCAGGACCTCTCTATGCCAAACGAGTGAGTTCTCCGGCTTCAGCACCCACTGCATCGATTATCAGCAAATAAACAAGATATACCAATCGTCTCACCACTCACATGATTCTCATCGGGGAACATGACGAGCTTGCTAGGCACTTCACGAGCCTGCAAGACATTGAACATGGCCAATCCTTCTGAGATGGGCAGTCGGTAGTCGAGTTCGTTATGAATGACCTAGAAAGGTGTGAGCATATTTCTTGTCGCCACCTGGTAACATGCTTACCAGCTGAGGGGTGGACCAATTGCCAGTATGCAGAGACGGATCCCACTTCTCATATCCAGCACGGTTCTCCCACAATGTTCCACCGAAATCATGCTCGGGGAAGAAGAGCTCTTCAGTCGACCATTGGTTTTGTGTTGAGAAAACGCCATCATGGCACACTAAAGCCTTAAACTTACGGCCCAAATCATGACCTTGAATCCAATCTGTCCTCGTGTCAGTATAACTCCAGCCTAAGAGCGTTTGGACTCACTAATCATGTATCCACCGTATGAGGCTCCCAGAGCAACAGCTCGATTAGTATCGACATAATCGACATGATTCTCGAGATACTCAAAGCACTTCACCAGATCTTCATACGGGGCACCTCCCCAGTGGTTGGCAATCGCATCAATATGAGCTTGCCCGTATCCAGTACTGCCAGTGGGGTTGGGGCACACAGCTATATAGCCCTGCTCAGCAAAGATGGCCGGGTTCCAACGAGTACTCCAATCATCTGTCCACGCTGATTGAGGGCCGCCATGTATTAGGAAAGCCAAGGGATACTTCTTGCTTTTGTCGAAGTGGGAAGGCAGCATCACAAGAGCGTGGTTATCATAGCCGGCAGATCCAGGAAACCAGATCTCGCTTGCTGAAGACGAGGAGAGACCGAATGTCTTGCCGTTCTTGGAACTGGTGGAGATTACTTTGACAACCTTAGTCTCCGGGTCCAGGACTCCGTAGCTCGAGCTCTCGATTCGTGACTTGGATGTAATGAAGAGAGAGTCACTGCCTCCCAGAGTGTGTGCCTCAACGACAGACCCTTCTTTGTGAATGGCCTCTGGAAGATCACGAGCTTTCAGAGTATCGGACGGCAACTTCCAAAGCATTGATCTCCCATGTTTCTCAGCCGCAACATACAGCTCAGTGTCGTCTTTTTTCCAAACAATCCAATCAGGCCTCAAATCCCAACCGCCCTCATCGTCGTCTGTCTGGTAAAACTCTTGAACATTACTTAAGTCGTCCACGTTGGGGATCAACAACAGTCTTGTCTTATCAGATTCATACTGCTGGTGCTTCATTCTAGCAAATACCAACTTCTTGCCATCATTGGAAAAAGTAGGTGCACTACTATAGCCGCGCAGTCGTCCAGTCTTGACGATCTGTGGCTGAGGAGGCTTGTCTGCCCAAGACCTGATGGGTACGTAGTACAGATCTGTCTTGGTGTTTCTCGCCGGGTTCAACTCTGGGTCCTTAGCAACGAAGGCGATTCCATTTTCTGAGATATCAAAGTCCCCTGCTCCACCAAAAGGAGGGACAGGTGAGCTCAGTTGCGTACTAGCCAAAAGGTTTGTGAGCCCATCCTTCTCAAACATCCATCTGTCGTTTGTCTTGGTGAGCACGCCGTACCAAAGCGAGTTCTGATTCTCGGTGTTCCAGGCATCCCAGTGGCGAACGAAAAGACCAGTATATATCTTGGCAGTTGTGTATGTCTTGGGCTCAGTTGCCTGCCAATACATGTTGCCCTTGGGTGTAGTCAATGCGGAGCAAATGAACGCAACCTTACCATCAGAAAGTGCTTTTGCCTTTGGGTTAGAGATGCTGCCTGCAAAAGATTTGATCAAGCGTGCCCTGGTACGTTTGTTAGCTTCCTGGAGACGGCATGTTGCCTTCAATAGATGCTCACTCGGAACCATCCAAGACATGCTGCTGGTAGAGAGATGAGCAGCCATTATCATTTGTTCGAATCAAAGCAATTTCTTTCTCTCCAATCCAAATAGGATCGCTAACATGAGCGTCCTCGGAAACGAGATGAGAAGAGTCATCTTTGATATTGAGAACACGGATCTGGAACGACTTGGAGTGGCTCTCGAATGAGTACGACGAGATCTGAGCATGTTAGCATGAGTTTGACACAACCAATTGAGGGCATTGCCAAGCTCCAACTCACAGTGTAGAGGACGAGCTCCCCAGTGGAGTTTGGGACTCCAGTTGAACGACGCGGGGCCGAAATCAGCACCTCAGGCGTGAACCGCGAAGCCTGCCTCGTCATCATAGAGACAGAGAGCGAGAGAATGCGGTGCTAGTAATTGGAGGTGATATGAAGGGGAATCAACCAAAGAAAGGACTCTGGGGGGTATTGAAGAGAGGAGAATCAAGAACCCCTGTGTCCAGTTGACACACTCATCATACAACCAGCCCAGGTATGCAGAACACCTATAAGTGCTAGTGCCATGGCTTCCCCCTCACGACTCCTCCATTCTCATGACCAGCCGCCCGCTCGGCCCCTCTCTTCCGGTGAATCCACTGCTCATGCTACCTTCCTTTATAATTAGTGCTACCTAACCTTCAAATCAAAAGTTCGCAATGATACTGGCCGGCGGAGAGTTCTACTTTACGGAGTAGGATGAAGGTAATCCGTTTACATGCATCTATAGAAATTGAAAGGATAATCAAGGTCTAATCTCACCGCAAACCCTGCGATTAGCCACAACCTTACCTGACAGACGTCACGTCGCTTCGATCTGATTCATGTCGAGGTGGGATAGCTTAAAATGATTTCAAGACATGACACACAACCTAAACATAAGCACCTATGTAACGACAAATGGGAGACGATACACTGAACTTGACTTCACCCGTAAGGCAATTGCCAGTAACGGGGGAACTGCTGTGAGTGGTACCTTGACGGTTCTCAAATGCTTAACAACCTCCCCTAAGAATGGCATATTTTCGTGCTAATTCCAGCCTCAACCTACCGTGATCTCAGTCCCAAGCCACCGTCTGTCTCAAGGGTGATCTATATTATGAATACTAACGCCATCCTGACCCCTACCGTTGAGTCCATTCCCTGTTAAACGCCCAATTCCATGAGTATATCTTTGTACATATGCTATTTGCGCTGTGCTCCAAAATTCGTTCGTTTCTTGCTCGTCGAAGTATCGTTTTCGCTGTCCTCATGCTCGACCGTTTTCTTCTTCGACTTGCTTGCGTTCTTAACCGCAGTCGAAGATGTCGGTGTCGGGTGATTCGAGGGTCCGTCTCTGAATGCAGCGGATAATGGTGTCGCGCCAGCTGGCGTCGAGCCTCCTGATCCAGGTGTAATACCCTCCTGCGAGAAGCATTATTAGCCTATCCCGTGTGATGTTGTAAATGATATTCATCCATACTAGGTTATTAGGTCGGTAGGAAAGGGACGATCGTGAAAAGACTCTGTTCTGCTCCATCGGACCAGCCTTTCGTCGCTGTGCTGCCGCGCCACTCATGCCCTTCATGTAGTTGTCGAAACCAGTGATGATGTTGCCGCTTGGTGTGCTGTCGAGGTATGCAGTCTCCTTCTGGGAGATGCTGTCTTCAACTTGTGTCTATGACAATATCAGCCGAGTTCAAATACAGTCTACACCCAGTGGGCCAGTGCGCACCAAGCGTTTCTCCAGCATTCTGCGCTTCTCGACCAGATCGCGAACCCGAGCTTGCGCCTTCTTGTACTCGGACATCGTCACTTGTCCAGTACCGGGTACAGCTCCGTTCGGTGCCTTTCTCTCAGCCATGCGCGTTGTTGTCTCAGCAGGTCGGCGTTAATGGGTTTCGACACTTGATGGATGGATGTCTTCGGCAAATGGGATAATGAATGGTCGCGTTTGAAAGCGAGGATACTGGTTAGGTTGCGATTAGATAATGCGAGGCGCTTAAAAGGAAGCGCGGGAGCCGCGTTAGACGCTTATGCATCTCGGTTAAAATGGATTTAACCACAAAACAACAACGAAAATGATCAAGGTTATAAATGAAGCAAAAATGAAATCCTGTGTATCGCAGGTGGCTGGAACTCTCCCGCCGGGAATTGAACCCGGGTCTCAAGCGTGACAAGCTTGCATACTGACCACTATACTACGGAAGAAGAATGCCCAGGTTGAACCTGGTGTAGTGAGTTCTGTGGTGGTGGAACTCGATACCCAGATTATATATCTGAGGCAGGGATTCGGAAGCACTCCGCTCTCCTGTCTCCGATGTGATCCAGATTGAACGCTTTCACTTGCTGGTTATAGGTGCTCGAACTTGATAAAAGCTTCAATTTATTTTGATAGTTATGTCCGTCCTTGGTCCTGTCGATATCCTACAAAGAAAGCTTTTATATAGGCTCCTGTTTTCCAAGGCCGTAAAGTCAGTAATTCCAAGCATGATTGTTATGCTCATGGCTCAAAAAGGGCTTGAAGAAATTGTTAGCTTAGGTTTCCCCAAAAGGCTACCTCGATCACTCTCATCCCTCGTCTTGTTGACGCAGATGTTGCAAGGAGCAAGGTCAAATCTTAGCGAACAAACCAAGCCAGTGATTGCGCCGGTCCAAGACACTATGGCCAACTGACCTCAGATACTTCATTCGGCCGGGACCTCTGCCTTGGGTTTGGCCGGCAGGGCACGAGATTCATCTTCAGAAATATCAGCTGAATTTTCTCGAATCCTTGATGGCGAAGAAGCTGAAGAACTATTTCGCCGTCTACCCTTAGGCGAATCTCTCTTCCTAGAGGGCTGCTGGCCACCACGTCCATGACTCGGTCGTCTTTTGGTCCTGCGATCCGGTGACGCGCTGCTGGAACGGCTACGACTGCGACTATAACTGTGACTTCGGCTTCGACTACGGGAGTCCGATGTCCGTTCAGATCGCGATGAGGAAATGTCTCTAGCCGGTCGTCTTCGACGAGTTACAGAGCGACTCCTTGACGAAGAGTAACGCCTGCGCTTTGGTGCGGGAGAATTTCGCTCCGAAGACAGAGATCGAGATGGACGAGCTGGCCGACCTCTCTCGGTACGCTTGTTTCCCCGAGCCCGATATGTATCTCCTCTGGGTGATCGCGACCTCTTGCGCGTGTCAATTTGTTCCCCAGGAGAGACAGGTCTTCGTCGTTGATTTGATTGATCAGTGCTTCGGGAGGCGCTGCGACTTCTTGAGCTCGGCCTAGGCGATGGCGATCCCGAACGTGATCGAGGGGGCGATTTGCGTCGGCCTTGGTCGGCGCGTCCACTACCACGTCTTCCTCGTGGAATGTAACTATCACGCCCATATGAATCCCTGGTATCACGGAAGCGAGGGCCAGGCGATCTTGATCGGCGACCTCCCCTCCTAAAACCCCCTCTGCCCCGGTTTTCGAAATCACGGTCACCTCGGCGCCCTTGCCAGGTATCTCCACGAGCAACAGCCCGGTCGCGGCGGTCGCGGTCTTTCAGATCGGCTACTTCGCGGTCACGGCGGTCCCAGTCGTCTCGTCTCTGTTTAGCAGTTTCTGCAGCGCGGTCTGCCTCAATCTAGATCATATTCCATTAGAAACAGAACTGTACAGGATTAGGGGTTGGCATACCTTCTCTTGGATGAGTTCCAGCTTCTTGGCCTCCAGGAGCTCCTTAGGGACGCCTTGGGGACTACTTTGGGCACTCAGCAATAACTTCCACAGGTCTTTGCAGAACACAGCTGTGTCCTTGTCGAGAAACCCTGTTAGTTGTATTTGCAGTGACTTGATATCCGGCTATTGTACATATCAGCATTCTGAACTTGTCGGGGCTCGGGAAACATACGTATCGCGGTCCTTCGATGAGATTGAAGACAAGTTCAATAACCACGTCATCTTCGCTTCCTAGGATATCGGAAATTTTGCTGGCGATCCATCTGAATGGAGGAGTTAGCACGTTGTAACACGAGGCCGGCAATCAGATCACGCACTTCTTCATGACTTGCAAATTGACCTTTTGCATGTCAACCTTCTGGCTAAACTCGGGGGGGAACCTGGTCGACTTCAAGAGCCGCGCATCTACCCCGGTGGCCATATTGGAGAAGTCGCAATAGCAGTTTGATGTCGTAGTATGAAGAGACGCGTTGCTGAGAAAAAGTTGCTAGGGAAGAAAAGTGACGTCGCCAGCACAAGCTCGGAGCCTCATGCAGAATGCCGGGTAGTGTATGTGCACGGACCAGTATTTTACGCACACAAGCACACCACCAAACAGGTCCCCTGCACTTCTTTTGTTGTAGGGAGGATATGCACTGAAGAGTCCTGAAAGCTCCCCGCCGTCTAAGCGGCGTCACCCTTCGCAGCCTGGGGCAAGACGTCTTCACATAGACCCTTTCTACCGACAACATACTAGGAAGCTCCCCGTCTCAGAAACTTTACTTTCATGTGTCTCAATTCCAACAATGGAAAATCTACACGCGCCGACAGTGCCCTCAGGGGAAACCACTGCTCCTGTCACGAATGGCGATGCGGGGCATCTAAGCTTTGCAGAGTTGCAGCGAAAGAAGGACGATATTGAGGCCGAACTCAAGGCTTTAGGAGGGGTGCTTGACTCGGTATTCGCGAGCTTTACGAGAAAAGTTGATAACGCTCTAACACAATTATAGCATGGGGTTGATATGAGCACTTCTCTCCTGACAAGCGATGGTTTCCCTCGGGCGGACATTGACGTTGCTCAAAGTATTTCAATATATCCAGATTTAAGATTCGACCACTGACAGCGTGACAGTCCGGACTACACGAGCTCGCATCATTCGACTGCGGAATGACTACACTGCTCTCATGACCCGGATTGAGAAATTCCTCCATGACCATTTCGCGAGTCTTGATGAGAATGAATCTGCACCAGTTGCAAGCTCAAGTAACTCACAGGGCATCTTGCCAGATTCAGTTTCTCTACCGTTAGACCCTCCTTTTGCCCGGATCAACACCGTAGCTGCAGGAAGCCCAGCAGAATCCGCCGGTCTGAAACCTGGAGATGAAATCCGGAACTTTGGTTATGTGAATCGAGCCAACCACGACAGCCTCAGAAAAGTGGCCGAGTGTGTCCAGGGCAACGAAGGTGTAAGTTTGTAATCCAATATAGTACACGAAAACCGCCAGTTGACAATATATTAGAACAACGTTTTCATCAGAGTGTCGAGGCCAGATGGTGTGGCCGAGCGGCAAGAGTTGCGACTGACCCTGACTCCAAGAAAGGACTGGGGTGGGCGAGGATTGTTGGGCTGCCATATTTTGCCTCTATAAGTCGAGTTGTCGTGAGAGCCATGATAAACCAGAAAGCCTATACCTAATCACTCCTGGCGAGGTAAATTGGTAGTTTTACTAGATCGAGGCGATTTATCTTAAGGCTTGTGCTTTGTTGACTCATATCCAGTTACTGGTGTGCTTTATATCCCAATCTGATGGCTGTCTTGTCTATGGCCTCAAACCTCGCCGCTATCTAGACACTTCTCATGATGTATATGAGTAGCGAAATCGCAACCTAATTTGCAATGACAAAAGTAGATCATACAGTACTATGTCTCATGCTGATATAACGAACCTTACTGATACATTGTGATTAAATGAACTCACACATGTGGTTCTCTACGTAATTCAGTAAATCCTTAGGTTAACTTATCGACTAGCAGCAGATGGTAGAGACTTCAGGACTTCGAACCGGAATAAATAAAAGGACAAAGATAACATACGTAGTGTATAATACAGCGCAGTTTTGGTCAGTTCAGCTAGCTTATTTGTTTCTCCTAACACAGGAGTCATCAGCCTTCTGACGACTTAGGGGTTATGTTATCATTCGACTGGAGCTACGGAAGGCAGCATGATTTGAGGAAATGTGTATTTGGTCAAACAAAGGCTACCTCACTGTTCATCCAAGCTACTAGTATATGGTCATTTTCACAATACCACGTATGTTAATCAAGGTACCTTACTTTTGTATGAGGTATGTATTCGTTGGTGCCAGCAGATTATTAGCAATGGCCTTTGTATTTGTTGTCTAGAAAACAGTCAAGGTGTGCTGGACACTCTCATGGAATCCGTATGTGGCCTCATGATAAGAGGTGGCCAACAGATACGGAAAGCTATGTGTCAGATGACAAGGTTCATTGATGACAGCCTGATTAAGGTAGTGATGAAGCAAGAAAGCTCGTAGGAAGAGTAAAAATGACCAATAGAAGCTGGTATTGCCCAGCACGAATTGGTACCTAAAGATGCCTAGAGCTTGCCTGGAATTGCTGACTAACAAATGATTTGGAGTGGGGTAGCCAGCCTGGGGAGGAAAGAAAACTCAGAACCTCGATCCTAAGTGACAAAAAGGTTTAGGTGATATAGCCTAAGCTTAGGATGACTTTTACTGTATTTATTTTGACACCCCATGTCAAGGTCCGTTGTTTTCTTGTCCCCTGAGGCCAGCTCACCCGATCCAGGATATCGGGGTGCAAGCATGGATCAAGGCCTGACTTACAAGCATTTGGATCACCTCACAAAGAAAAATGACGAACAAGCAAGGCACCTCTACCTTAGGCCAGCTCAGCACAGATCGAGCCAGCGAACAGGAAGACGTAGAAGACCGAATCGATTGGGCGTTGCCCAATGATAACACTGTATTGCTCCTAGGCGGTGACGGTAATGGCTGGTGATGGAAGGCCAGAAGGTGGATCACCCGCAGGCTGGAGGCACTGAATGGGCGGGTATCACGTGCAGCTTATCCACTCGAAGGTAGGTAGGGGCGACTGAATTTTTCGCTTGAGGTCCTTCCCTGCCCAGAGTCCCCCGCCGCTTTCAAAACATCAGGTCGACCTTGAAAGTTTGTCAATCAATCTTGGGTATACCCACATTGTCAACAACGGTTTTTTCAGGTATTTAGGATCCATTCCCTCAGTATCACTTCGCACCGACGTTCATCTCATTACATACCCCCTTCGATCGACCGTCTTGCGCTGTTGCCGACTGCTCAACAGAAGCTAACTCACGCCTCTCAGCACCCCGCTTGTTTACATCCTCTGCATCTGTCGCTACAACACCACAGACACAACCATCAAGATGGCTGAGCAGCAGACTCCTACCTTCAAGCTCGTGCTTGTCGGTGACGGTGGTACCGGAAAGGTGTGTAGGTTCATATGACGCAATATTTCTTTCGCGATGTTATCAACGACGTTCGAGCCCTACTCCGCCAAGTCGATTCTCGAGAGATATGAAGCGATCCCCATCACGCATTAACATCGACTAACCACCATGTGCGATAGACCACCTTCGTCAAGCGTCACTTGACTGGTGAATTTGAGAAGAAGTACATGGCCACCCTCGGTGTCGAGGTTCACCCTCTTGGCTTCACCACCGTAAGTCTCGCGACCCCACGTTGACCTCTGCGGGGCACTAATCCATCACAGAACTTCGGTCAGATTCAGTTCGATGTCTGGGATACCGCCGGTCAAGAGAAGTTTGGCGGTCTCCGTGATGGTTATTACATCAACGGCCAGTGCGGTATTATCATGTTCGATGTTACCTCCCGCATTACCTACAAGAACGTCCCCAACTGGCACCGTGAGTCCACCCCGCCCATGATATCATCAAACCCGCAATTAACATGTTCCAGGTGATCTCGTCCGAGTTTGCGAGAACATTCCCATCGTTCTCTGCGGTAACAAGGTCGATGTGAAGGAGCGCAAGGTCAAGGCCAAGACCATCACTTTCCATCGCAAGAAGAACCTCCAGTACTACGACATCTCTGCTAAGTCCAACTACAACTTCGAGAAGCCTTTCCTCTGGCTCGCCCGCAAGCTTGTCGGAAACCCTCAGCTTGTAAGATATATCCCACGATCTCTTGACACTTGAATCTACATGCTAATCAGATATGATAGGAGTTCGTTGCTGCTCCCGCTCTCGCTCCTCCCACTGCCCAAGTCGACGAGAAGCTCCTGGAGGAGTACCGCAAGGAGATGGACGAGGCCGCCGCCATGCCTCTGCCTGGTGAGCTTTCCGACGACGATCTGTAAATGACTCGTGTGGTTACGGAATACTTTTGTTGAGGAGGATGCTGCCAAACATCCAAGGAACGATGAATGGGCAGTATTTGAGGATGGCACATAGGCAGCCGAAATGACCATTTATGAGATACAGGGCGAAAGTCCTGCAGTTTACAGTAGCGTGATTATGGGGCGGCACAAAAGACAGGCCGTCATGCCTTTCTTGGGGCTCAAGGGACGGTACCACTGCAAAGAGCAGTGTCTTATTTAGTTTAGCTAGACTTCCTCCACCAAAAACAACGAATAGGGCCAAGTTTGCGTGGCTTGGCTAAGACAATAATCAATGGCCCTTTGATAGAATTCGCCGTGCAATTGTACACAAAGTGATCATGAAGAGATGCAGGACATGTTCAAAGAGGAGGATTCAGTTCCGAGCAACCCATAGTGAACAAGGTATTTAAATCGGTGGCTAGGTACAGTTAACGCTGACACCTATGTGACGATGAAGTTGGCATACCTACATATATGTGTAACCCCAGTTGTCGGAATTGTTAACCTACAGCTCTGCGTTTGTATGGAGGCGCTACGGTACTAGGTACTCAGCCTTCCTCACCACACCAAGCTGGCACTGTGGTGACACGACTTATGGAGGCTCAATTATCACCCTTGATTTGACAATTCTGAGCTTCTTACCCATCTTCTGCATGCAGCCTGCCGGTCTCTTCCATGGTAGCCGGGGAGCCTTGTAATAATCTCCAGCTGAAACGTGAGCAGAATTGCACACTGCTCGAGCAGTCACTGAGCATAGCTACGAGAATTCCTTGTGCTGGTAGAGTGTCCGAAAGAGGACTGGACTTTCATTGTCAAGCCACAAGATTTTGTCAAGCGCAAAAAGAGACGCTATGCCAAAGATCATGGTTATTGTCCGGCTTGAGAAGATCGCATCAACATTGTTGGCCTTTAGGTTGTGGTGATATTTATCCGAATATGCCAGTGAGCTGAGCTTAAACGTTGGTATCTGTAGATCACGACACAACCTATGATTACCTACCATTTTTGTGATCGAATGTAGGTATTCAAAATCAAAGGCTCCATGTGGAGATGTGTTCAATCTTTAATTCGTTATCGACATCGGCACATAATGTGTAGGCGTGAAATCCCTGGTAAGGAAACTGGGTTACCTTAGTACCTAAAGTAGTACGTTGTGAGAAGTAGATCTGATCGTACTGGCCAATAACATCAACAGCAGCTCTCTGTGAACGCTGATTCGTAAGATCAGATTGATAACACAATAAACACCGGTAAACCCTCTAACCCCAAAGGTCATCAAAGTTACCGTACTAGCCGACCGTTGATACTGTGACATAGGTAGTTGCCGGTGTTGCAGAATAAAACGTGATAGTAGAGGATCTTGGTGAACATGTGAATCAAGTCTTGCGGGTGGTACTAACTTGAACCCTTATTGCAAAGGAGGAATTTGGATTCCAAGGCCAACTTAAATACGCAAAGTTTTCCGAAGCGCGTCTTAATACCTACCTACTGACATAGATGCTCTGTTTGTGTTTTTTTTTGTTGATGCAGTAGCCCGGATGTGAGACGCGTTTAGAGGACCCATCAAAACAATACGAAACATTGGAGCCATGAATGGATCCATAACTCTAGCCGTTATACGAGAGACTGAGGTGGGCATCGAAGTGTTAAGTAATCGATATCACAAAGATGGTGGCTTTGGAGATCTCCAACCTCGATGATGGGCGATGGAACGTAGATGATATAAGAGGTTTACCTCAAAAGTAACAATTACAAGGATCCAGCTGATGAAAGAATGAACTCGAGATTAAGCTTGGCAGTGTGTTTGTTTATTTAGGTTAAGTTCCTATTTAAAACGGATGGATGGCGGGCATGACACCCCTGCGTGCTGGCGCATGCAGCCACTTAATGAAACAGGGGTGTTCAATTGACCACGAGATGGTCCCCAGGATCGCTAATACCACTTGTTAATTGACTACGTGGGGCACCATGGTAACTGAGAAACAAGGGAATGGAAAAAGATTGATGAGACTACGTAATATGGGATTTTGTCTCTTTTACATCGCCCATAAGAGGACTAAAATGCAATCGGAAACATGTGCCCAACTGGTGTCTGAATGCATTCGCATGCATAATCTATGCAACGGGATGACTAGCTGCATATCGACCAGAAAGGTTGCTTGAAGAAAAACTAACAGCGAACTTGCTTGCGTGGCTTTAATAGTTATGCTCTACCCTTCTTTTCCAAGTTCAAACGGGACAGAAAGAAATAGAGTTATACCTAGCATTTCACGCGTTGTGATTGTCCTGTAGCGCGCGTCTTTTTATGTTATTGCGGGGTGGTGCAAAAGGAAAGGGGAAACAGTGCTTCATATCCAGACTACTTAACGTAAGGGGACGAGTCAGATTTTCTCGCATCTGGCCGATAAACATTTGTTATGTATCTGGAATAAGACATGTTATATGAAAAGCTTAAATAATCAAGACACGATGAGACACGCTCTTGATACCGCGTTTTTTTGACACCTGGGCTATTAAAAAAAGACAAGGCGGGAAAGCTAATCTAAAAGAACATAATGTAGATCTAGAAAGGTCGGTAGGGGAGGTTGGTTTTTTGTTATTGCTGGGTTCTTGTCATCCATGTACGGTGCAGGTGGCCGCCAGCTGTTAGCATCTTAGGAGCCACACGCGGTGGATGGATACGTAAATTGACAGGGGTGCGCGTTTACCATACAAGGTTTACGCGGAGGCACAAGCGCCAAAAGCCTCCAAGACAAATGGGGTTTCCTTACAGAGTCCAGAGGGGACTCCACTCAAGGGCCTAGGTACGAAGGGACGACTTTCATCCTAGGCGGGCCGCCTCGTTTTAGCAGCACGCCTGCCAACATCAAGACAACCTCGTTTTTCTTCTTTCTCTTCTTCACTTGTCATCTTCATCATTATCTCAGAAAGCTTTCAGACCATCAGGTCTGATTTCGCTCCAATCTTGCAGGCTGATCTCTAAGTTGATATCTCCCGATTGTTGTTGTTTCTTCTCCAGAAGACGAACCTGGCGTCTCTCTGACCGGGCGGTAATGCGTCTGAATCCTCAATAAGGCCATCTCCATTACCCTCCTCTCTACCGCAATCATGGCCGACTCTACTAAAGCTCCTTCTTTCGCCGCTACGCCCGATAAACACGCTCCTCCGGCCCCGCGTTTTCACGACATCGCTGTCACACCCCAGAGTCTCCCTCCTCTCGCCGATGCATCAACCAATTCAGCCGTATCTGCAACTGATTCAGAGAAGCATCCCAAGGGGAAGAGGAAACGGACAACGTATGTTGATCTACCCTGCATTTCAATTCTGGCTGCAGCGACGTATTGGAAGGACTGAGCTAATTTTGAATTGATGGCGTTGTGCAGGGCGAAAGACAAAATGGTTCTGGAAGAAGCATACAGCAGTAACCCTAAGCCCGATAAACAGGCGCGCCTGGACATTGTCCAGCGCGTATCGTTAAGCGAGAAGGAAGTTCAGGTATGGCATTGATAACATTACATTTGCTGTTTGATCCTGTCATTGGCATGACGACCTACCACGCGTCTTCCCATGGGGTTTGAAATTACCAAACTAACATAATCCCCTCCAGATCTGGTTTCAAAATCGAAGACAGAATGACCGTAGGAAATCTCGCCCTCTGTCACCGGGAGAAGTTGCTGCTCTTCATCATGGAATTATGCATCCCTCAACTTTCGACCCAATTACACACACTACAACTCCAAGCAAACCCGAACGTCCATTTCCAGTGTCCGAAAGTTCTATATCTCGATTTGGAGATCCCATTTCTGTGCCCCCTCGACACTTCGACCGGACACCCTCCATGCCACGATATCACTCAGACCTTGTGAATAGCACTCCAATCACCCTTGGCCATGATAGTTTTCGCTACTATTCTGACGCCACTCCTAACCGCATCGATCCTACTCTTCCACACGAAGCTCGAGATGTATCCCATTCTTTGTCAAGCTCTATATCTAGTAATGTTGGCTACCTGTCCAACCGGTGGAATGCTGGAGCCACTTCATTCTCTACACCAGCTGCTTTTACCCGCAGCGGTGACGATTCATTCAGGTATGCCGCACACGATTATACTCGGTGTGCCTTCACTAATCAAAGTAGATTTGATACGTTCCCTCCGTCCTCATGCGCTTCTGATCGTGTCATTGCCACCCCTCTCTCCCAAAGCCAGCCCAAGGTTCACCTTTCTACATCCTTAGACGGAAAGGCAGAGTTAGTCTCCAACCAAGGCTCTCCTTCACGTGAATTACCCCCTCGACCATCCTCCACAACGCCATACTTGCCTGAGGAGCGACAGCGTGGTCTGCAACGAGGCCTGCAACGTAGTAGCAGCGCTGTTACTCTCCCTCCCCTGTCGGAACTCACTAGCAGTTTACCTCCTAGTCTTGTGCGAGGTCGGTCTCGTGATGTGCATGCCTGGGAAAAATGTGCGGACGCTGAGAATCGTGATGAGCTGACAGCGCAGGCCGAGTACGAGTCGAACGGATCGGCGGCTGCAGCTATTAACATTCTTCGTTCCACGAGCGGGATTCTTCAACCAAGTAACGCCAAACGCAACGCTCCCATGACAAGGCCCCAACGACCTCACCAGGCAAAGAAGGCAAAGCTGGATCCTACTGGGTCAAGTATTTCACGACTAGACGCGGACTTGGACGAAAGGGAAAAGGCTGACAGGGAGCATGGCAAGGTGAAGGTTTCGATGTTGGTCTCTCCGACAGGTGGTGACTCGGATAAGGAGAACTTGAGCCCTGACGAGGAGACCAGTTCGCCAGATCCTTACCACCGTCGACCTCTGCCACCTGCCCCCAAATATGTCGGCGATAATCCTCGACGAGTTGGCCGAGCCCTGCAGGAGCAAAAGAGCCCAAACCTTCTCGCAAACCGTGCAAACATGGCGCCCACACGACCACGTTCCATCGTCAAGGAAGGATTGGAGATTTTCCAGGACAGAATGAAACCAGTGCTGTCTTCCAGGGAACAAGATATGGTTCGAGGTTCCATCAGTCCTAGTAAAAAGCCCGATATGGACTGCGTGGCAGGTCTTCTTTCTCTCAGCCAAGGAGCTTGGAGGTGAACAGAGAATAAAAGAAAAAGCTCTATCTGTAGATGACAGGG
Source organism: Fusarium subglutinans (assembly GCF_013396075.1). Taxonomy (NCBI): domain Eukaryota; kingdom Fungi; phylum Ascomycota; class Sordariomycetes; order Hypocreales; family Nectriaceae; genus Fusarium; species Fusarium subglutinans. The sequence goes on from NW_023502257.1 coordinate 76,147, forward strand.
AATGGAATTCCGGGAAAGAGCGAAATGACCTTGACATAGCCTAGGTTGACTATTATCGTTTCCTCTTCCGTGGCAGATAAGGAATCACTTTCTTGCTTGGCTCACACGAGTCTGGTTCTCGATGTTTACAGCTGTATAATGTTCGGTTAAGTCCTGATTCATGGCGGTACGGGATTTGGGATTTGGGATAGAGTTCGGCGCCTGGAATTTGTGCTTGTAAATATCTTCGTATTCACATACTGTTACTTCATGTGACGGAGAACGGAGCTAGTCACTTGGCTTCCTGGATGGAAGAAGAATTGACAATAAGAGACTGTCTCACAGGACCATCAAGGAAAGATTCAGTTTGCCACTTGAAATGATGTTCAATGATGACCAGTAAAGAATGATATTGTAAGAGCCCTTGTGCAAAACCCGTGATTACAGAAGAAAGGACAGTCGTCGCTCATGGATAACTCAAGCAGATAAGCATATTCAGAAGTCTATCGAAATTGAAGTAGCAACCTGGATTTGCTCGATATTCCTACGAAATATATTCATATTAAATTCTTATGACCGTCTCAAGGCACTCGAGACTATTGCTTATATTACTCCCCGAGGCATCATAGGAATTCGTGTCAGCCAATCTCATAATGTCCTTCTTTCGTTGCTTCAAAGTTGAAGGGGCACTAGGCGTTGAGTGAGTTTTCGAGATTACGCTTATCCCTTGACGGGTATCTTGCTGTTGAGCTATGTGGCTACATATCGTGTATTGTCTTGACCAGATCATAATTTGTCTTACATCTAAATGTCTAAATATTTCCCACTATAGTTCCAAAATCATACCACTTTGCCATTGCGCTTATATCAAAATGAAGAAAAAGCTGATCTATATCATTGTACCCAGATCATCTGAAATGACAGACAATAATTGTAACGCCGCCAACACCATGCCTAAAACCAGCTCTTATCCAAGGCCGCTGATGCCATACATTTTCCTCACATACCCAGAAGGCTCATTTGCCGACGGATGGGGCTGGCACTGACACTCCCATCTTCACTTGCGTAGCATGCACTGTCGGTGTCAATGTCCCAGCCGATATCGTCATCATCGTTGCAACTATCTCCGGTGTCGGCATCGAATGGCTTCTGTGCGGAAGCTCTAACGTTCCAGCGAAGAGTACGGCTCACGCTGTCAAACCACTCTGTATCGGTGCGTGTCACAGTAGGGAAGGGGTACTGAGAGGCAGTGATTGTGACGTGGTCACCTTGTCGCAGCTCGAGTCGACCCTTGCCATCAAAAGCGCAATAGGCAGTGGCTCGAGAATTCCGAGGAACAACAACTCGAAGAGCCATGGTATCAGAAAGAACCATGGGTCGGAACGACAGGGTGTGAGGGCAGATAGGTGTAAGAAGGATGGCAGGAATGTCAGGGTGAACAAGAGCGCCACCGGCAGATAAAGAATATGCTGTAGAGCCAGTTGGGGTGGAGAAGATGCAACCATCTGCTTGTACAACAGTGAGGAGTTCATCATCACCATAGAGCTCCAGGTTGGACACATAGGGGGAAGGACCACGATCGATGACGAGTTCGTTAAGAACCTCGAATTGCTCAGGTTCTTCAAGCTTGGGTGCGTCCAAGGCACCGGCTCCACGGTTGCTGCGATGAACAGTACACGTGAAGCGCATGCGGAGGTTGATCTTCATGCCATCATCACCCATTACTCTGTTGAGATGTTCTTTATACTTCTCAAACTCAAATGTGGTCATGAAACCTAGACTTCCCAGACTGAATGAGAGCACAGGAGGTACAATGCGCTGGAAGAGCCATGAGGTGAAGAGGACGGTACCATCGCCACCAAGAGTCAAGACAAGATCGAACTTCTCAGGCTGACTCCAGCACAAATCGGGTGTCCAGTACTTGAGCATGTGCTGGAAGCGCGGGTTCTCGGCAAGGAGACCAGATGAGTCGAAACGTCGTGAGGTGCGAAGCTTAGCATCGACGTAGACGTTCACGCCGAGGTCGGAGCCATAACGTGGGGTTCGCAGAAGCCAGCCGGCAAGCTCGCGAGTAAGGTAGACGAGCTGGTTGTCGCGTGCCTTGGTGACAATCATGATGTTGCGGACTGCACGCTTGATGGGACGACGCTGAAGCTGCTTTGAAACCTCTCGGACACCAGTTGCAGTCGCGACAAGACGCGAATGTGACATGGAAACATCATTCTTGATTTCCTCGAGGACCTTGCCGATGTCGACAGCATCAGCAAATCGTTGATGGTAGAAACATGGCGACTGCAAAGTTGAGGCGAGAATGGTAGCGGCCATATCAGATGAAGTTGTGTCATTGCTAGAGGTGGAAGTGTAAGTCCGGGCGGTGTTGGGAGTGTTAATGGCGCCCGTGGTCAAGCGAGACTTGGCGAGGTCATTGAGGGCATCGGTTAGGCTTTGCGAAGGCGTGGCAGCAGCAGAGTTCTTGGAAACACTCGTGAAGCCAGGTAGAGGGCCAGCTGAAGAGGCTGGTGGAGAGTTAGACTCTGAAGGTTCCGTCTGGCGAAGAGAAGGCATGTTTGTGTGTGGGAGTGCGAGTGACAAAGCGTCGGGTTTGTTATGTCGGATCACCGAAGCCAAAGCCCTCGGGCCAGAATTAGACCGAAGTGCCTCTTTCTGAGTTGAAGAAGACGAAGCTGATTGATCTGCAGTTGACGAGGGTAATGGTGAAGCGGAAGATTGTGAAGAGGGTGAGTTCAATGAAGTTGTATCTTTTGGGGCAGATGACAAAGTAGAGGCTCCACAATCTTCCAGGAGAGCTTGAGGTTTTAAACGATCCGAGACTGACAACGACAAAGGGGATGGGGACAATGTTGAGAACACACTTGGCAGCTGAACTTCTAATTGTGTGGTCTGAACAGTGTCCGAGCTTGAACTTGTATCGGCGAGTGTGCTCCTCTTATTATGGACAGGTGAATGGGAAGAGCGAGCAGGAGACAAGCAATACCCGTTGTCTCGGGGGCTGCCAAGAGCTGGGTGGAGAGCCGTGGGAGACATTACGCCTGTCATACTTCCGTTGCTGCTGGCGGAGGAGGCTACCTAGGTAAGGTACTTGGGTCGGTAGACTTGGAGTGGAGGGGCAAAGGAATTGGTGGACGCGGCCCTGTAAGTGACCTGTAACGTGGAACGGATGGGGGATGTTAGACCAGGACCCTAAATAGGATAGAATCCCAAAATTAAATGGGGTCCAATGTGACGAGCACGCGATGTCTCTCGTTGTCTCTGTTTTTTATCGTGTGCTTTCCCACACAATACTTGATTATTCACCCGACTTTTGCTCAAGTGGACTTGATCACTGCTAAGTGAGTTTCTTGATGAATCCTGGCGGCGATAAGCAATAAGCTTGGCCGATGGGATTTCCGACACAGGTGAGCGGGCCGCGGAGACAAGCGGAGAAAAGCTTCGGAGTTGATAAGTGTGAATGACAATGCAATGCAGTACTTGTAACCGTATCAGGTACAGTACCGACCACGTTCCGACGATCGAATCTCAGCACACAAGGAGTGAACCCTCCAGGGGCTGGCCTGACAAAGCAAGATACAGATGACGTCGCAGTGCAATTCTGCTGTTACCTCTCGATTCCCCTGTGATCCCGCGGATGGAATACAAGGATATGCTGATAGAGCGCGATTGATGTACTGAATCAATCAGTCACCATTTACCCTGGATATCAAGATATTAATAGACTCTCGTCCAACAATCTCGCCTCGATGCAGCGCAGTGCGGCAGGGTTGTAGAATATCCAATTAGGAAAAACGGTAGCAGCCCACTCTTGGAAATCGAAAAATCGAGAAAATCGAAAAGTGATATCCGTAACCCCCGTGACGAGCTATCTTTCTGACCGTTGCCAAATCTCGTCGAGAACCCCAGCCTGTTGCGGGGATGAGACACCCACTCACGGAGATACGCCAGGGATGTCGATAGCTTCTTAAGACGCAAGAGCCGAGCCGAGCGGGAGGGACACACCGCTATTGGTGGTGCTTGTGATGAGAATCCTTAGTCGCAGCAATACAGTATGCACGTGGGTGATGTGAGCAGCTGGGATCAAGCACCAAGAGACTGGTTAGACTAGATCCTGAGGTTGTTGGTCGTGTTGTTGGTCGTGTTGTTGGTTGATCTTGTTGGTCGCAGTGTTCGGCTGCCGACTTTATGTGTTGCTCAAATTCAACGTCACCGCGGCGGCAGTTGACTCAAGGTTGAGGCTGGGAAAAGAACCTTCTTTTCCAATCCACAAAGTGCAACCGGAATTTCGGGAAGAAACAGCGAAGAGCCACACAAAGAAAAGAAGCAAGGCAAGGATTCCGGGATCTCTTTTGGCTGCAGTGCAGATGTAACACAACACTACGCGGCCGCCAGTCCAAAGCTGCAAGCCACAAATATGTGATGTAAGTTTTCAACGACCAGCGAAGAAGATAGGTTGTCGAGCAGATTCAGCCCTCAAAAATAGTATAAGAACCAACAGGTTAAATTACTTGGCGCCAATGGGAGGGATGTGACAAAGTAGACAGAGACGCAGCAAGCGACCAAGAATGTTGGTAACCAAGCGAAGGAATAAATAAAAAAAGAGGCCGTAAGCGAGAGGCGACGATGAAAAGTAAAGTGGGCGATTTTGCACGAGACTCACAGAGTCTTGTCGGCGAACGCGTGATTACAATCAATGTAAATAAAAGAACAAAATATGAGTGCTCGAAGGAGAGTGTTGAGACCGGCTACCGAACCCAAGAATTTGCTGTGTGCTCTAGCTGGGCTTTAATACTCTGACTTCATTTTCCTTGAGTGTGTTTTCGAATATCGCGAGCTATAAAACCTGCCTATATCCCCTGTGTTTTAGCTCCAGGGTCCCAGCTTTGGGGGAAAAGGAAAGGCTCCCGTCGTGGATAGTCCAGCCCCTTCCACTGGAGGGTCGACCCCGGTAACCCCTTTCTCAGCCTAGAACTCCTTGTCACAAAATCTTTTCCCTCGTCTAGCGCCTGTTGAGACGTCAATTGGAAACCATGTTGCAGTGTCTGACTCTCTGTACAGGGAGCCAACTATGTGGTTGTAAGCTAAGCGAATTAGCAAGTACTATGCTAGTGTCAACAAGGCAGGAGAAACAACAAATAATATGTATTCCTTAATCGATGTCAATAAATCATATCATGTAATTGTTAATGTTCTAGATCCTGAACAAATGGGTCTATAGCCTAGCCGCGGCTCAACTCAACCACTTAACTACGGAGTACACTTCTCTGTTATAACCGTGCGGGAAAGTGGAACAAACAGTTGTCAAGTGGGCACCGTCTTGCTTTTCAACGGTTCAATGGCAGATTTCCCCAGTTTGTTGATTCATTGTCTCAGTAGTGCCCAGTGCTCCCTCTCTCTCTATGCCTATAGTGGCTTAATCGTTTTGGATCCAACGATGATGCCATGTATGTAGTTTAGAAGAGTTTGGCATATGAACAACGGATATACAATGTTTGTCATCTTGATGTTCACATTCTAGTCCTTTTTCTTCTGTAGATCGTCAACCTCGGACCCCGAGCTTACTCGTTGTAACCTTAGTTGTGATAAACCTTTAGCGATTGTGACACCGGTATCAGTACTCGTGGCGCCAAGCTAGGTAACAGGATGTTTACCAAACATGTCGGTGAAATCTTGAAGGCGATAACCAATGTAACATCGTTGGGCAAAGGCGTGGCAATTCGTCTCAGCTTCTAAACTTCAACTCAGCTCTTGTTGAGCGTCCACAGATCTAGGCATGTACAGTCCGCAGGGGTATCAAATGTGCATTTCCGCGATTATTTAGGTATTTTTTGCTACAATAGAATTACAAATACTAATAAGATATCATATACTCAGTAGATCAATAGAGATAATTCTAGGCTAATCTATATCTATTTTACAGCAGATTAGCTACTAATTGAAGTACCAGATTTAACATTTGATACCCCTGGGGGCTGTACGTATTCGAAAACATTGCTAAATACCATGTTAGGTAATTGCAAGGGGATATCATATCTGACTGGACAGTTGTCATCTCAATGCAAACCCCAGTGTTTGTCACCCCCCTGTTAGAGAACATAAAAGCGCATCACGTCTTAGAGTATCAAGTTACGATAACCAACCAGCTACGGTAAAACACGATCGTGAAAATGTGAACTCGAAAATGTTGCGAAATCCAATGGCATCTTTGATCCTTCGTAAACAGATTCGACCCCCGAATCGGCCTGAGACCGCCCATACAATTTCTGATGCCGTGGTGAAACACACAACCAGGAACTTGTCCACTGAGGAGCCACCATATCCAGAGCTTACCCGATAGCAGCCCGGATCAGAAAATCCCGAGACTCTGCCAACTATACTTGGCGGTTTTAATACTAGTAAATTGGTCGTTTTGATCGTTGAGGGTTTGACCCTCTTTCTCAGGATTGAGGTTGGCCTCAAAGTGCGGTAAGCCTTCGCCACGTGCTGACGCTGAGATTTATCAGGTTGGTAAGCCAGCCGAGGCTGGGCGCCTAGACGAGAGTTTGATTATCATCTTGGCGGGAGAAGCATGTTGGAAATACCGAGCGTGGGATATCATGCACATGATTTGGTGTATCATTTCCAGTAGAGATCCTCCGCCACCTTCGCTTCCATGACAGAGCGGATGAACTGTCTCATGCTTCTTGACTCGTCATCGCCGGACATGGTTGTATCGAAACCAGGCTGTTGATGCTCGCAACATATACGTTGTCCAAGCTGAAGAACATTGGCCCATTCAGCGGGAGTGAAGGCGCCCTCGCTCTCCGACAAGAGCAACTCATTATGAGAAGTAAAACCGAGAACGTGAACTGACTTGGCATGATCAATATCAACAGCGCTTGGATCGACGATGATGGGCTTGCCCTCCTCTTCTGGAACAGCAAGAAGGGTCGCCACGCCAATACTCTTCAGAGGGATGGCAGCACTGAGGAGTCCCAGGATGGCAGAGTGCAGAAGTGCAGGAATGATAGGGAGATTCTGCAACGAGCATTAGCTTATCGGTACCACCAAAGTTTGACATTGAAGCCTACCAACTGTGCCTGGACCAGTTTTGCGTTGACGTAGGCATTCTCAGGTGTCTCCGCAACCTGAAGAGTGATCTGGATCACACACCGAGGATAGTCTCTCACAGGGATAAGTTGCCTAATCGCTGCCTGCATGATTGACTCAAGCTGTCTCTCACGGGTCCCTGTTGCAAAATGCATGAGGAATTGTTATTTCTGTAACAAGGGATGTGGGGGATCTCACCTCCAACGCCAGCGGCAGGACGGACAATGACGTCCACTAGAGCCTCGAAGGCATTCTCATCTCGTCTTTGGGCTTCTACGGGGCCGTTGACGGCGGCTATCACGGCATATCCCCCGTATGAGAACGTCACAGAGCCGTCGGCCTTGGCTAGGTGTGACAGCTCTGCTGCAGGTTCAGCTAAAGGAGCCATTGTTGTTGGTGTTGAGACGATTTAGTCGTTTAAGGCTGGAAATTTTCTGGTGTTTTTGGAGTTTAGCTCAGGCCTAGCGCACGGGATAAATGTTAATGAAGTGGCAGGCGACCTAAGGTTGGATTCTGAAAATATGTTTAAGAGAGGTAACACAGAGGAGGAAAAATGAATGAACGGAATTTAGCAAAAGAGTGAGTTCTCCAGAGTTTCCATGAGTTTGTTGGCTCAATATCGAAGTTATGGATTTCTTGATAGTGGGGCAGTTTATAAGCTACCCGCAGAGGTGGCTGCCAATCATGGGTCCACAACTCATGACATGCAGTCTTCACGATACACTCGATGAACCTCCATTCTACATCTACATCTACATCTGCCTATCAACAATAGATCGACTCTTATCAGCATGGAATCGCAAGCTTCTACCCAAACTGCGCCATTACAAGGCGAAGCATCATCAATACCAAATCTTAAAGACCGACTTCCGAAGCTCGAACCTCGAAAGCGACGCTCAGCTACCTCCAATCCTACTCCCATTCCCGAAACACCCGCCTTACCAACGCCACCCGATACGTCCGACTGGGCTTTCAAGACACCATCGCGAAGAATCTTATCCAAAAAGGATCATGATATCTTCTTGTCTTCACCAACATATAAGCTCATTACGGCCTGGGTATTTGGGCTAGCAGAGTCTGTGGTCGGCACTCCCAACTCTGCAGTTCGAGACGCCGACCTGAGCAGCCCTATCAAGGTCATAATACATATCCTCGATGAGACGGAGCAGCTTGTAGCTAAATCACCCCCGAATGAACAAGGTGGATCAAGATTTGGTAACAAGGCGTTCCGCGGCCTTCTCGAGCTTGCGCAAAGCAACAGTGCAGCTTGGCATCGAGATATCGGCGTCCAAGACGAGGGAGCTATCGCCGAGCTCTCCACATACTTCTGCCAGTCTTTCGGTAACGGAAACCGAATCGACTATGGATCTGGTCATGAGTTGAACTTCATGATTTGGCTCCTTTGCCTTTACCAGCTGGGTTTGTTAGAGCAACCCGACTTCAAACCCCTCGTTCTCCGTGTATTCGTGCGCTACCTTGAGGTGATGCGTGTCATCCAGATGACTTATTACCTTGAGCCTGCGGGATCACATGGAGTTTGGGGACTTGATGATTACCAGTTTCTCCCTTTTCTTTTCGGTGCCACACAGCTTTTGCACCACCCATACATTACCCCAAGAGCTATCCACCAAGACCTTACCCTTGAGGAGTTCGGTCACGACTACATGTATCTTGGTCAGGTCAGCTTCGTAAACAGCACAAAGACCGTCAAGGGTCTAAGATGGCACAGTCCCATGCTTGACGATATCTCATCGGCGAGATCGTGGACAAAGATTGATGGTGGCATGCGTCGCATGTTCGTTGCTGAAGTCTTGGGAAAGCTGCCCGTAATGCAGCATTTCCTCTTTGGATCTCTCGTGCCAGCAGCAGATGGCATGAGCGAAGACACAGGTACGGGTGAAGACGAGAATGCCGAAAATGATCCACATGAAGGCCACGACCACACTAGAAAGGCCCACGATGGCACAGGTTGGGGTGATTGCTGTGGTATCAAGGTTCCGAGTAGTATCGCTGCTGCCCAAGAGTTGAAGAAGAGGGGTGATGATCAGGGATTGCGAAGAATTCCATTCGACTAATGTCGCAACGCTAAATCAGCGATCAATACAGATTCACCGGGGTTATAGACTTGTACTTCGCACCGTGGTCTTATGACACTTTACACTCCGTATGAAAATAATGAATGGTGTCTTAATAGTCATTTGGCTTATATTCTAACTAGCCACTCAAGCTCCGTGGTTCAGAGTTCGTCACATGGAGTATTACAAAACGAATGGTTTGCAGTAAGAGAACCATGAGAGATCACGCGAGATCTAAGCTCTATTAAGTTCAGAATCTTAGGCCTATCCAAATTACCTTACTAAGAAATGTTGGCTGTAATCCATCGTACAAACAAAGTGGTCAAACTCTCTAGGACAAGTCACCAGTAAAGTTACAGCGAACTCAGTCGATTTTCTTTAGCGGATGCAAGATACTCCAAAACAATCTGAAAGGCTTAAAGAGGCCAAGGGAGTTAACAATATATAAACTCGACGAGGTTCAGGCTCTGGCAAAGGGTGCGGAAGCTCTTCATGACATTCTTCCCCAAGTGTGGAGAAAGACAAACATTGGATAAAAGACTCGAAGGTAACCAACTTATCAGGATTCAGAATAAACTGATTTGAGAGAGGAGGCCATCAAGCTTATAGACAAGTTCCTCAAGTCAAAGCTAAGCTCGAAGATAGACTGCGTCCAGATTTTAACGTTGTAGGGGTAAAGCACCAGAGGCAACCATGCTGGTTAGAGACTTCAGATGCTGTTAACAATACATTAGAACCTATTTCTAATTATGCTTGCCCAGATAGATAACCCAATCCTGCCTGGGGATTTTGTTCAATCTCTGATCAACGTGGCTGTTACTTTCGCTCACCATAGCGAAAGCAACACTCGTCGGTCGCTCTCTAAAAGCTGTCGGGGTCTAGGAACACAATGAAAAAGAGGCGTTAGAGAACCCACAACTTCATATGATAGGGAGAATTCAGTGGTTTCTTTATCGTTGCCTTTTCGCTTCCTGGTGCAAAGGTATTGGGTCTTCTGGCTGTTTTATGGGTGACCACTGGGCGATTATTGATTTCCACCATCGCACTTCGCGAGTGGCAAAGTTGACATCCAATCCTGATGAAGGGGGGCCCAGACCTCAGAACGCCCCCTAAATAGTCTCAACGGATCAAAGATTCATTAGAGACGTGAAAACTTTGGCTGGATGTTCCCGGCCCAGGATGATCGAGTGTAGAGAGAGAATCTGAGATCCATTGTAGAAGCGTGCCGCAAACTTTTAACCAAAAAGGAGACATTCAAAGGTATCATTCGGTGAATATTTGAGTGTTATCTTTTTGTTGTGCCGTCGATTTCTTCTCGGAAAAGAATATCAGCACTGATATCTCCCGAGGAAGCCAGTTTAAGCCCTATCATGGCAAGCCCAATAACAAACAGTCCGAGGTCGTGAATGTTCTATTACTCAACACTCTTCTTGCAACCAGGATAAAAGAGAGATACATATAGAGGAATGATATGAGATCTCTACGGAGTGACCCAGTATGTACAATTGCCTCTGGAAATAACAAGCTTCTTTATTCGACTCGAGTTTATCCAAAACTTGTCTATACGTAAGGCACTTGACTCTGTGGTCGAGAAGACAATGAATGACAGGTCTCGAAAGCTATCGTAAACGCAACAGGTCACACTCAATATGAAATTCGTTATGGATCTGATCTTTCCAATCAGTAGAATAGATGGCGGTGAAGATAGCCCTCGAAACTTACAGGCCCGGGACTCGTTCCTACAACACTTCGTATCTGAGATCTTCGAGATATATGATTGCCAGAGTACTCAAAGAGTTCCATCGCTCAAGTAATAGTCGGCGCCTACTAGGTATGTTGCACGTAATTATTCAGCAAGTTTCGAGCTGATCTACTATTGAGCTCCTGCTATTGCCAGTCAGCTTTCGATATCTCCTCATCCCCTTATGAGTTGCTCAAATTCTCTGAGTGAGGACAAATTACGTAGACTAACAATTGAATATATGCATACATACGGAAGAGCCACTGTCAGTTACTGGGGTCGAAAGGGATGCTCTCCTCTGACCGCGAAGAGATGGCAGGCTTGAAATGATCGCCTGGAGTTTTCGTGATCTCTTGAGCAAACCTTTAATGGGCGGAGGGACCATGCCCTGGTTTTAGGCTCTATCAATGTTTCAATCTAGATAATAGACTAGACGTGACTGTCCAAGAATATATCACGGTCAGCTTCCACTGCGGCTGGACTGACTGATAATAGATAAGGCTCTCATGGATATGTTGTGATTATCCCCCTTTCACCCATATTCCCCAGTCAGGCTCTTTCAGTTCTACTTTTGTCTATACGTGATATACTCTGTAGTCCCATTAACTTCTTTGGAGCTTCCAAAGTCCCATAGTTGATTCATTGTTCTTCGCTATCATTTGTCCTGGTAATATTGCCCGTATGTTTCAAGCACGAACAGGGATAACGGGTAGCAATCGAAGGAGGTGGTTTCAAATGGCAGTCATATTCCCAAGAGAACCTTCAACGCTGGCACCAGTAAGAACTCAAATGGCATGAAGAGAGGTATTAAGAAGTTTTGTTCATTTGTACTGTCATAGTGGGTTTGGGCTGACTGAACATCTCATTGCTTTCCCTAACCATAACGCATCAAGCATCAAGTATAGTTCATCTACACATTGCCTATCAATGGCTTCTAGATGACAAACTATTACCGAACCTTACGTGAGGCGTACTAACATTTCCTTCGTTGGTTCTATAACCACATTCCTCAAAATTGGTGCCGGTGTACAAAAGCGACCTGGCAATATCAATCGTGACGCCCATTCATGATTGTAACGTGTAACGAAAATCGACAAGTGACCGCCCGTTGTGGTATCTTGAATCAAACAAATAAACGCAAAAGTTGCAATAAAATCGTAGCGAAGCATGACCTGCTCGCATAAAAGACAAATGAAATGAAGTCGTGTAAACATATCTCGTTGTGGTGAAGTTTGTAAGGATGAGACCTGATGTTAGCCTCACAGACGCCCATTTCGCTGGGATGGCATTGGGCCTGTCTCTTCTGATTGGTAGCAACGCGATTGAGGCTCTCGGAGTCTATTCGTTACATGGATGTCCACGAGCATTTCGACAAGCGCCTCCGCATCCTTGTGAACGTTGACAAGATCGGCAGGGCCAGAAGAAATCCCAAGTAGGCTACCGTCAGCTCGCGGTTTTCGATATGCCGCGAAAATGATTCCACGGTCAGTGTTCATAGATTGAACAGAGGATGTTGAAGAAGAAGAGTTTCTCGAGATGACAGAGCCCCCTCTTGAACACTCGCCAGTGTAGAAAGCACAGGCATAACCTCGCGCAAATTCATCGTTACGGACCTCCTTTGCTCGATACTCAATCCAACCTGGAGTCTTCAAAATCTTACTATGAGCTGTTGTTGATATTTGAAAAGGTAGGTTGACATTTTCCAGTCCATAAGCGGCGAGGAGACGACCAGACAAGGGTCCAAATTTCTTGCTTTGTGAGTTCATGCTGGTGGGACTTTCGGAATTGATTCGCTCATAGTCAGTCCATAAGTTGACCACGTACACGAGATCGAAGTTGTAGCGTTTAGCAATCCTAGCCGCCTCAAATGCTGCAGCAGTTGCAGGTTTGCTTGCATAAGGGGGGGTGAGTGTAAGGAGGGAAGAACGAGGTGAATCGGGGGCAGAAGGGGCAGTGGCGTATGTTGATGTCTCTACCGCATCCGCATCTGCGGGGGCCGATTCAGCAATGTCATCATCACTCAGGTTGAAAAACTCGTTGAAGTCTGGTTCTCGGAGTGTAGAGCTTGTGATGGAGAGCCTGTTTGTGGTGTCTTCCAGACTAGCCTGACTGATGGCTTTTCGGAGTGGCCTCTGATCCAGACTTTTGGTAAAATGGCGGCGAATGTCCCTGCAAACTGCCCTATTCAGAAAGTCGATAGACTTGGATGCTCGAAGTTGAGCAATGTGAACCGGACGAAGCTCTGGTGAAGACTCTGGCGTCGGAGGCTTCTGGGAAGGCAATGCCGGAAGCTTTTTGTCGCGGAAATACTGAGGGCTGCAGGCACCCTCATCTTCCAGGTCTGAGGACGGGGGTGTATGAAGCCGCGAAGTTCTAGTTGCAGGCTTTTTCGAAGGTCGCAATGGAAGGCTACGCTCACTAGGGGCTTCCATGGATGATTTTGGATCACAGGTAGATGAAGAAGCAGATGTTTCTCCCTGACGGGTTGGAGGTCGCGGAAATTGATAAACATCAAAGTCGTCTAGGAAGGAATCGTCTTGTGTAGGCATGAAAGAAGCCTTGAGAGGGGAGTACTGTAACTTATGCGAATTTGAGAAGCGCGTGGGGCTTTGGGCGTGCATCAAGTCAACTCGATGAGGAGAAAGAGGAGCAGTTAGAGATGGAACTCGATTGCCCGGCTGCTTTCTTACTTCCTCTCGCGCCGCCATGCGACTTGTCTTCGGGCGAATAAAAGAAGGTGAAGGAAACTGAGGTATTGTTGGAAGGTTAGAAGCAGGCTCAACTGAATCGGTCGAGGCGGCTGGCGTCTTCTTCTTGGCGAAGAAGCGCTCGAGGCTTCCGAAACCATTGGCCATATTGAACCTTTGGTCAGTGAAGAGGCAATTTAACGTTGCGCAGGATGCCTGTGTCGAGTGGTGTTAGCGAAGTGAAAGATAGCATTGAGCGCACCTCGTGCATGGAGGTGTACGAAACGAAGGAATTGGGTTGTAACGTACCAGTTCTGATGCAGTGAAGACTTATCAGTGGAGGAAATGAAGAGGCAAGCCGTAGGCCGAAGCGACCTTTGGGGTGAATCAGAGTCACTCGCGGTGGAAATTGGTGTTTTTGTGTGAACAAGGCAAAACAGTTCAGACTGGAATTGAAGCTGAATGGCGCTAGATGTTCGAGACTGATTCGGGTGTGACTGTATCAAACAGTGACGAAGGGAGAATCGCAGGAAGTAGGATAGTTCATGACCACAAGGGCGGATGCAATCAGTTGGATTCCGGACGCAGACCTGCGTGCTCTTCGAGACGTTGGTTCGATGTGGACTGATGATCGAAGAACAATTGTATTCTAGTTTATGTGTTCCGAAGCGACAGGTACAGAATGGGTTGGTTCTGTCGAGCTTGATGCTGTACTATCCTGTCCTCGTCCTCGTTACTCTGCACTGTAATGCGAATTGCAACAGTGTAGAGCCTTGGGCTCTTTGTAACAATGAAATAGTGTGCTCCTGTTCTTGTAACAAGCGATCTGAAGGTTGATGTTGAGCTGTAAATAAAAAAATAATGGTTTTGTGCGAGGTGTGAGAGCAAAGGCAATTCGGTATGATGTGAGAAAGGTTGCACAGCAGGTGTAACGGAGCGAGTGAAGAGAGGGAAGGAACCTGAGGCTGTGTTTGTGTTACACGAGGCAAGAACCACCAAGAACGACCCGTAGCTCTCCTACCACGACTGTCGATGATGCAAATAAGCAGTAAAAAATGAGTTGAATGAATAAGGTCAGGTATGCTGTAATTTTAGCGATTTAAAACAGCAGGAATGTCCCTTCTTTCTACCATCATCCGTCAAAGGAAACAGCTCTGGGCTTCAGGGAGACTTTAAGCATCACTCAGTAAGGAATGACCAGCTCCAACGGTAGGACGTTGGAGGGTAAAACGTTTGTGGCTGCTGCGGGAGCAGGGATAGGGATACCAGCGCCCTTGTCAGCCCCACTTGGAGCAATTGAGCACACCATAGCTGACGCCGCTCCCCTGCACTCCCTCCAGATCCTCCCTAGGGCACGAACTCCCTTCAACTTCAGCACCCCCAGTACCCTTGCAAACTTGGGCTAGTCTTGTTCTGAACTCCTCAATAACGCCTGGATGCACCCATTGAGATTTGCTTGTGGTTTCTTTTCCTTTAAAGAAAAGAAACGGGCACACGCGCAGCAGAGACATATGGGAGAGACATGCTTGCCCGAGTGCCCGCAAGATAGCCACACTCTACCCAGTTTCGAATAGTCCGGAGATGTCCTTACGATGTTTTGCTTACTCGGGAGAAGAGAGGAAATTCAAGTTCGAGTGTAGGCAAACAATGACGATACTCGAAGAGAATGTTGTTTCCTACCCCTGTCTTCTATATCTGACCCAGGGCTCTTTCTCATCCCTGCCTTTCTGCGACTCGATCGCCTTGACACGGCAATTGAATTGCTCACCATGTACTCCGTAGGTTCCTTTCCACAAGGTACACGACGAACCATGCGCTCTGCCATTGATGTCACCACACATCTAGAGTGCTGATCCATTAGAGAAACCAGGTTTATCGCGCTCTGACGATGTTAGGATATGTTACGGAGAAGCGATACCACTGCCGGAGCGAACTAACAAGGGCCATCACTTTAGTCACTGCAAGGAGCGCGGCTCCTTGATCTCTCGGGGAGAGACCAGACCGCAGCTAATTTTCCCCCACGATACGAATACAGTACAGTGCCCTGAGCCAACGGTGGCGGATGATTTGCTTTTTTTCCCCGTCCAGATGCACCAAGTCCCTCCCAGGGTTGTCGTCGCTACTCACATGCAATTCTGACAAAAGTCCTGCTACGTACCGGCGAGTCATACCCGCACAGCTAGCTATGCGTTTAGTAATATTTCTTATTTATATAGCTAGTACTTATTAAATTAAGAAAAAAAGCTATTAAAAAAGGCATTTTAAATTAAAAAAATCTATAAAAAAGCTAATATTATTTAAAACTTAAAAACC